>NC_083484.1:7817500-7857500 GCF_030014155.1 Tachysurus vachellii | reverse complement strand
TAAGTGGTGTTGTCACATTTTCTGGGCTAAGGTTCATTTCTTTTGATATAGTGAAAAAGTAAACACTTTGTAAACACCATGTTCTCCCAGTATACAGGGGTCTCTTCCAGGTTCTTCCAAAATTATGTGGGACAAAATGACACAAAATAATTAAAAAAAACAAACAAAAAAAAACAGTCTGCTGAGTGCCTACTAGTTATGTGGTTAAGGTGTTGGACTACTGGGAAGAAGGTTGGGGGTTTAAGTCCCAGGGCCACTAAGCTACTGGGCCCCTGAGCATGGCTCTTAACTCTCAGTTTTATAACAACTGACAACAGTCAGTTGTCTCATTTAAGGAAATGTAAAGCTACCAACTTTTGGCATTATAGTTTCCTTCGAAATTCATATAACTCAAAAGCGACTGCAACCAATGTCAAATCTGCTTGATATCAAAATTGAAATGACTGAGTATTCTAGGAGCCTCTGTGAAGTGTAGTACTATGCCCAAGGATATTTAAAAACGTCTCTTTTGATGTCAGTGCATTTCTTCAATTCTCTGATTTGAATGGTCCTTAAAGTTCATTTGGTGTATTTCACATTGCTTTTCATCTGTAGATCATCTGCTGCAGTTTTCACTACGGTTAAGACAAATTCTGTACATTAATATTATAACCATTAACTTTGGATTGATTCATTTGGCAGAATATAGCGATACTGGGCTTGTTTAATGCTGTAACACCCACTATCATTCTTATTACATATAGGTTTGTTGTAAATGTAAAGAAAGACACCATATTTAGCAGCAAATACATTCTTGTGAAGTCATGGTACAGTCCTGTTTTCTGTCCACTGCAGGACAAAATCATACATATTACAATATTGTGTTCATAGTTACATTAATCTTACAGATTATTCATCATAATTCTTTATATGTACAAAACAGGGCAGATTTTATACTGTAGGTAGCAATGGGGAAGTAGCAGAACATTCATATCAGAAATAATTTATTATGATTTGCCGCAATATTTAAATTTGAGAGCGTTGTTAAATTTGTCACCCCAGTTGTTGTGAACTACAGTAGGTTGATGCACAATGTGAGAGTGATACTCGAATCAACACAACAATGATTCATTTGTCAGCAACACATACACCAGTGATCTTAATTAACCCTTGTATGTTGTTCGGGTCTGTGGGACCCATATTCATAAACATCAATAGTTTTGAAAAACTTTGCTTCCTTGTAAATTTGTTGAATTTTCCCACTCATAACTTGATTAAATTTGATTTTATTTTTTATTACATTTTATTAAAAAACAACAAAAAACGAGTAGCACTTTAATTAAAAAATGTGATGTAATAAAGGTAAAGGGCAAATATTAACCATATATGCTGTTTATATTGCTTGTAATTGGGAAGAAGTAAACATCTGTAGAGTATTTTAACATAAAATGTTTGATTGTGTTGAATTAAAAACCCAAAAAATGCAGCGGGTCCATCAGACCCACCAACACTGTCTGAGTAACAAAAATATGAACAACATACTGTACAAGGGTTAATTGATGTACTTTTTTTCTTGTAGATAACTGGGGAAATACAGTACATTGAGGCTGGCATTGCTTTGATTAGTATGAGTATTTCTGCTTGAGAGCCAGGCAGGCTTGCATTTGATCCTTTTTTCTACTCCAAGAAGTAAGAAAATCAGAGGAGAAGAACAAAAAAGTGTCTCTCGACCAGTAAACAGACCACTTTTATATTTCTTCTATCTGCTGACATGTTGACACCACTCTCACACCCCACCATGAATTATATATGGCATCTGCGCCCGGAAAAAAGCCAAGAGTCCAATTCATGCTTGAAATGTTGGGGCAAGTTGTCTTGCAGGCCTTGACAGAGCGAAGTATATGTGGCACTCTCACAACTAGGAAGCACTCGGAACGGCACTACTGATGGAAAAGGAAAGCAAAAAAACATAAGGCTGAAGGGGAGGAGGGAAAAAACGAATTTAAGAAGAAGGTGAAAAAAACAGATTTCTGTCAGAAAATTATCGGAACCTGAGCAAAGATCAAAGGCAAAAGCAGGCCTTTCTCCCGCCTCCAGTGACGGGTCCAGAAAAAGAGATGGAACAACAAAAGGAGTGTGAAGAGAAGAAAAACAAATAGAGAGAGGCAGACAGCACTGAAGAAACCCCCATGTGGCCCTATTATGTGGGCACCACTGCAGGTAACAGTATGTCTTAACAGCAATGCTTTATAAATGCTGTCATCTTGTTAAGGAGAGCTGCTGACCTTCCACTCTCCTTAAAAGACAAGCGCAAATTCAGCGTGTGAGGGAGTGAGGGAGCTAATTGTCAGAGCTGATCATGCACTGCAGACTAAAGACATCATAACGAATCAAAAACAGCTTTGATTAAGCCACATGTGGTTATTTCATTTGCTGTTCCTGAAAGTTGGATAATAGCATGATGCTATGGACAAAATCTAATTTAAGATATTTATATCTTATTGTGATTGTTTTATTTAAATTCTTTAATAATTATATCTATGTCTACTTCTTCATTTTTAATTTTAATAGACCAGTAAATTCCTCTGGGTTTCTGTTTCCTGTGATTCTACTGAGTAAGCAATGTAATGTGACCAATAGTTAACACAGAAAGCAAGCAATGGAAAGTGACTGACTCTATGACTCTATGCTTAAAGGAAAATCTTTTTCTATTAGTGCTTAATTACTTTAATTCTTAACTTTATATAGAATTATATGGTGTTCTTTAAGTCTTTCTTTATGTTTACAGTTTAACCCTAACCCCAGAGGCCAATCAGCAGCAGCTCAGTGGACCTGGGATTTGAACCCACAACCTTCTTAGTGGTAATCCAATGTATTAGCCACTAAGCTACCACATCCACAAGTTTGATACAGGTTTAGTCAAAACCCTCATCAGAGAGGGAGGCTGTGTGCAAACATGCAACAGCAAAAAGTGCAAATGGACATGTACCTTAGTTTCTGTGGGATAAAACGAACACTGACATTTAAGTCAAATTTTTAAAACTATTGGCACCTTTTAGAGAATAGGACAAAACAATTGTATGACAAGAGCACTGTGAACAATTAACATTTTTCCACTCAAAAGAAGCAGCTGACCTATATTACACCACTACATGTTTTCCATCTGTTTCTATCTGAGGAACTGACAAAAAAAAGATGCCATGGCTTCTTCCCACTTCTGTTCTTGTTTGTAATCTAGCACTCATTTTTACTGTAGCTCCCTCTCACCCCAGAGCCATGAGAAAAGAAACAAGAAGACAAAACCACCAGAGCAGATCACAGGATTTCCTCTATTAAACAGAAGCTTGTTTGAATGACCTTTGTGACCTCCTGTATAGTCTATGTGTGTTTGTGTGGCTGTGAGTGTGTGTACTGTGTGTCGATCATTGTCCATTCTGAAAGCTCTTGTCTGTGAGCTGCCACTGAAAAAAAGACACTTGTCTTGTGTTTGAGTGTTGAGTGTTGTCAGACTGTGTGTGTGTGTGTGTGTGTGTGTGTGTGTCTGATTGTCAGAGGTGAACACAGAGGTCACATTGAGCAGAATGGACAGTGTGTGTGGCTATTTTTGCTCCTTGTACAGTAGAAGAGGTGTAGTTACTTTACCCATTACTCTACAACACCTGTGTGTCCTAAAATCACACCTACACATCTGTGCCAGATTGTATGTGTGTGTGTGTGTGTGTGTGTGTGTGTGTGTGTGTGTGTGTGTGCATCTGTACACTCTACATCACATCCTTACTCCTTACCCTTAGGGCTCAGACAGTACTAAAATGTCCGAAGCAGCGATTTGGATAGGGATCAGACAGCACTAAATGATAGGCAGCCTAAGTGGTCCAGAGGGTTCAGGGGACTAGAGAAAGCAGCTTGCTGGGATCAGTACACAGAGCTGGCTCTAGGAGATACATGACATATCGCCTATATCAGTATTTTTCTCCCTTGAGGGGGATTTAGATGGAGTTTGGGATTGTCTTCAGGAAGGATAAGGGGGAAAAGTAGGTCTTTCATGTATAGTTTAAAGTAATAAAATTGTATTTTTTTTTTTAAAGTGACTCTCCTAAGGTCATTACATCACAATGAGAGAGTGTATAAAATTCCTACATCGGGCACAAGGGGATATACTGATTTTATCTGATATACAGATGATGGATGTTGTTTGGGTTAATTTTTCCTAATAATTTTTTTGGTAGATGTAAGACATGGTGCTGCTACTCTTGCTCACACACACATACACACACAAGCTCATTCACCTAGGGGCAATTAATTTGTCTTATTTATATACCAGCATGTTTTCGGGAGGTGAAATGAAACTGAGAACCTGTGTCAAACTCACATGAGCACAAGGAGCAAAAGACCACTAAGGCAGTAACGCACCATATAATTTGAGATGTTGGGGGAAGTCGTGGCCTAATGGTTAGAGAGTCTGACTCCTAACCCTAAGGTTGTGGGTTCGAGTCTCAGCTGAAGTGCCTTTGAGCAAGGCACCGACCCCCCCAACTGCTCCTCGGGTGCCTCAGCATAAATGGCTGCCCACTGGTCCGGGTGTGTGTTCACAGTGTGTGTGTTCACTGCTGCGTGTGTGCACTTTGGCTGGGATATACGCAGAGAACAAATTCTGAGTATGGGTCACCATACTGAGCCGTATGTCACGTCACTTTACTATAAATAAAAGTTTATAGAGGTGATAATCTGCTTTTCATGCTAATTGTGCTTTGTATTTGAACCCATGGTGGATTAAAGTCTGCTTGAAGTTACAGAAACAAGGATTCTTGTCTTGATCTTGAACAGGAGTATGTGACTATGCTATGAAATGATTCCTCATAGCCAATGAATTTCACCAGAATGAATCAAAATTTGCTTGAGCACGGTTGATGGTATGGTGCCTTATCTTCCCAGGACCTAATCCTTTTTCATTGAAAACCAACATGCAGTAGATAAGAGGTCATGGCAATTTGAATAATGAATTTGAATAAGCAACTCATTTAGGTTACATTTTAAGAGCCTGTGGCTGATGATGTGTTGCTGCTGTTGCTGTGAAAAATTTTCAAAGATGTAGCCTATTTGAAAATGTCATATCTACTAATACAATATATGATGTTGATCCACCTCTTCAGTGTGTGTGTGTGTGTGTGTGTGTGTGTGTGTGTGTGTGTGTGTGTGTGTGTGTGTGTGTGTGTATACTGTATGTGTGTGCGTGTGTGTGTTTGCGTGTGTGTTTTAATAACTAAAGTTATTAAGCCTCAGGTTGGAGTTAAAGAGTCTTAACCCCTGCCATCCCCTGCAATTCAAATACTTCTCAGACATTCTGCTCTCAGAGGTCAACTCTTCCCCTTCTCTGATGCTCATCTGCCTCGGTTTTCCTTGCCCGCCACCACTGAGGTCTCTTCTATGCCCCTTCTCCATCCATTGAGCATGTGGCAGTGGGTAAAGAGCCTCATGCAAAATTTATGCTCACCCGGCAGTTTCAGTGGGCGGAAAAATCAATAGAGGTAGGCACTGATGCGTCGGGGAGACAGAGTGCTGGTTGACAGACAGTAAAAGCCTTAGGGGTGTGTGTGTATGTGTGTGTATGTGCGTGTGTATGTGTGTGCATGTGGGGAGGGACAGAGGGCTGCATTTGCCGATCCAGAGATGGACCACAGCCTTCGCGCTTTCTCTTCCTTATATCAGAGGGATTATTTCAGTAGCTTCAGAGTCTACCCAAAAAGCACAGAAAGAGCTTTAAATGGAGCACACACACTTTTCTGTCTGAAATATATCTTTAGAAGGCACATTTTTTGCGTGTTTTTATGTGACTGTTGTTCTGCACCGCTGGGGTGGATGAACGCAAACTTACCCAGGCAGTCATGTTGAAATGAAAAGAAGGACTTATTGGTGTGAAAAGCAGCTCTGGGTGTGAACAATGGCTGAGTAAAAACAAGCCAGATTTCAGCGGGATGAACACCAAACAATTGGATTTTTTCTCTCTCCCTCTATCTTCTCTTTAATTATTCCCTTTGCTCATCCTTTCAATCTGTTCACACTTACCAAGAGAAGGGGGGATAAGGACAGGAGAGTGTGAGAGTTGAAAGGAAAAAAAGAAGAGAAAATGTGAGAGACATCATGCCCACAAGTACCGCAGTGTTACTGATTACTGATGCACACACTGACAAGTCACTGCCTGTGATGTTAAATGCTCTTTAAAACCAGTCCAGTGAAGGCGAAACCAAAAGCGGCATAAAAAAACTGCTGATATAAAACACATATGATCAAGAAGCAGATCAGATACATATTCAACACATGGTAGACCATCAGTCTTTCTATTATGTAGCCAGCTGCTGTTGTTTTGTAGTGCCCAAACGAAAAGTGAGGCAAATTGTGCTTAAAGAAAGTCTCTGAATAAAAAAGTAATGTGAATGTTGTTTTCTGTTTCAGCATTTAATAGAAGCTCAGCGCTTCTATGAAGTGGCAGTCTGATTTTTGTCGGTTTAGTGGTTTCTCTCTCTGCATGGCCTATAAGGCACATGAGCGATGTATGATGAATGAAGTGGCGCTCTGCTTATGCGCTTATCATGCTCGGTGAGCAGCAACAGGTTCAGCTGAGGTAAATGAAATTCCTCTCCAGGACAATATATCATCACAGCAAATGTATGTATGCACCCCAAACTTACACAAGCAACTCGAGCCAAACGCTGACAAAGTGTGTGATGGGTAGGGGAAATGAAGGAAATGGAGGTAATGGGTATGCAGGGGGGTGTTTGGGGTGAGATGCAGCCAGAGCTGTGGTAGCAAAGTGTATTTTCATATACGCTGATGGTTTTTTCCCCCTCTACTTCTTTACTTTTTTAAGATTCAGTGGTTGGAGTAAATTGAATGTCTGAATGTTCAGTGGCTGATTTAACGCAGAAAGCTTATTAGCATAAGACAAATCACACCAAGATGCTGAACAGAAGTAAAAAGTGTACTGCTCTCTTAGTACTACTCTTCTAGTGACATGCTGACGTGTCTGGATTATTACAATATTTTCTGTCAGATTAATTAGTATAATTCAATTCAATCCAGCTTTATTTGTATTGCACTTTTAACAGTCGAGATTAATAGCGAGTAAGCTGGAGGGGATTTTGTGTTTCCCTGAGATTGCATGAGGATGAAATCTGATATATAAATCATTACTCTTCTTTTTTACGGTTGTGTTATATAAAGTCAAACAGAAGTAACTGTATTAAAAGCATGCTCAGTGTGAGCATTATAATGTGATCACAGCAGGTAGAAATGTATAATATTGAGGTCAGATTATCCACTGAAGTAAAGAGGAGACTTGTGTATACGCTGTTTTTAGGGTAATGAGACCCATATGGGATATCTGTCCCAATTCAAGTGCTCAGTTCATAACAAATTAAAGGAAAGATGAAGTGGTTTACTAGACTTACAGGAGAAATATAGGTTGAGAGAACCTAGTGTGATCTGTATTGGTGTGATCTTTATCCTGTAAGGATAAAGGAAAATTGTCAGGCGAGCGTAACCCAAACTCCCCAATGACGGGGGGTTTCGAGGGAAACAGGAGGAAAGGGAAGGTGAGAAGTTGCATGTTTGAGGGCAGAAAGACACACTTAAGCTATCTCTCCGTCTCCCCTTCGCTCTCGGCTTTCCCAGCAGTTTGGAGGCAGATGTAAGACTTTGGATGTAATAGATATCTGCGGTCTACTCATGCGCTACATGATCCAGCCGCTATGCGCCTTCACCAAGGACCCCCCGGGGACCATTACACTCACCATTCCTTCCTCTGAGACCTCTTTCAGCCCTCTATAACACTTAACACAGGACCCCCCTCCTGAACCCAAGCCCTGCCACCTCGGGTAGAAAGCATGGCTATTAATTAAGGTAATTAGGCTCTGAACTAGCAATTAGAAACCGCAGACAGCTTTTAGTCACTGTTTTTCACCTTCCAAAGAGGACTTGGTTTCAGCACCATCTGCTGAGTTTAAACTCACCACAGGGTCTTGTGTTTCGGGGAGAAGAGGAACACGTTATCTGAGATGCAGACCTTCACGTGACCCTAGGGTTCGATTTTTTGGAACATCTCAGATTTTGAGTTTTCATCTCTTTTTTCCCCTCTCTGATATGAAATGACACGGCATTGTATGTCAGAGAGCTCTTTTGACTGAATGTGGAAGTGATCCATTTCTGAGAAGTGATCCAGGGTTAAAATATATTGCAGCACTTTAAAGTCTATCGATTGGTTATTATGGCTGAATGTATTTGAATAGAGAAGCCAGCACTGCCTGTATGTGTATTGAAAAACAGTTTGATTTGTATTGATAGGTTGATTCTTTAGATATTGATTAGATGTTGAGGTTATAATGACGGCAGGATTTGTGTAGCATTTATATTGATTCCTGGGTAAGTGGGCATTGATAAGCTGCTAGGTTACTATTGATTGCTGTTGACATTCAAGTCATAGTGCACTATACCACTAAAACACTAAAATGTTTTTTTCCCATTCTTTTCAAATAAAAAGTGTCCAAAAATGGAAAAGTGTATTTTCTTACTACACTGCCAATGAGCTATAATACAGGGGGGGAAAAGCCGTGCTCATACAGGACAGACCTTTTAAACTTCACATTTTCCGAGCGATTGAACTAAAAGGCAGGCTTAGCCCATCAGAAGCTCTTTTTCCACACCTCACCCTATATTTTAGCAACTTTTCCATCTATCAAAGAGAACTTTCACGCTCTTCTAACATGAAATGGCATACCTTTGCCTTCACGTTCTCACAAAAGGTACATATTTGTGTCAATAGGGGTGTTTGAAATCTCTACCTCTTTCTCTAAAAGCTTCAACAAAAAGCTTGAAGCTTCAGTTCTCATAGTCAGAGTACCAAGTAATATGTTATACTATATACACACACACACACACACACACACACACACTCACACGCACATACAGAAACACACACACAAAAGGAGTGACATATTGTCACTCCGGTGACAGAACACAATTGTCGTCGCAGTACGATAACCCCTTTTTCATTGCAGTTCACTTCCATGAAATTACCATTAGCATTACGACTCATGCAGAACGCAGATAAATGTAAAAACGTCACCCAATTCAACCAAAGGAGAATGCCAGTTTCCCCAGATTACCATCTCTCCCTCTCTCTTTCTCTTTCTCTTTTTCAATGCTGCCAAGTGTAGTATTTCATTTAGAACATATGGTTGGTTTTCCTCCTCTCACTGACCATGTAAATCACTAATCAATTTCCATTTCCAAGGCCTGATGACGGGTTGTCACTGTGTGCTTATGAATCGCCACATAGCAGCCAAGCACAAGACCTTTAAAAACGCAGAGGTGAACATCACAGAGGAGAAAAAGATTCGAGAGAGTACATGAAAACGAACTCCACTTGAATAAGTCTGTGAAAATGTAGACGATGGTTTAAGTGACCTAAACTTTTAATTTCCTTAAAATGATAAACTCAGGATGTTTGTCTTTCTATCTAGTTCTTAAACAGAAGACCATGATTCATCTTATTTCATTTGTAACATTTTATCTTTCCTACCTATTCCTACCCATCATTTTTCTTCCTCTTTAGTAAGGGTGTAAATGCAGAGCCACTATCTATATGCCTTCTTCTCTGTTTAGGGCTCAAAATATTTACATTTGTTTCGGTAGACTGATTTAACCTTAAGGAAGATGTGGCTTAAATCAAGCTTAAAAAAAGATAAAAGATTTTTTTTTGTCCAGTGAAGTTTTCATTTATGGAAAAACTCTTGCAGAAATTTTTTAATTAATTTTTTAATTAAAGTTCTTTGAAAGCTCCAGCAAGGATTTTCTTATTTGTGCACAGCATGGTCTTTGTAGGCTATATGGAGAAGTGACACTACTGAGGAGTGATATGTAGGTGTTAAACTGCATACAAAATGAGCCCAGCATTCTGTAAATGTATCTGTTTAACCGTTCAGTTCAGATAATGTGTTCATACTTGGATACAAGCCAATGACCTCAATACCGTACAATATTAACTACCTCCTCAGGCCCATATTTCAACTGAACACATCCCTGACTCCATCCCTGACTCCACAATTTTGTTCTGCCTGCATCTTTTTATACCGTCTACCTTCTACCTTAGCTGTTTTTCTTCTCCATCAACCCCTCCATCATCATTCCCTGCCTGTGTTAAGTCTTTGTCCATCCCTGTGTGCAACCTGTCTCCCTCTCTTATTTAAATATCTGAGTGAGCACAGGCAGACAGCTAAAATTCAGGAGTTCGCACCACGCCAGAGAAAGTGCGCACTGAGCGATTTGTTTAATTTAATGCCAGTGTTGAGGAGCTTAAGTCATTTCAGGCCTTTCTGCACCACTTCCCCATCAGAGACAAACGTCAAACGGCTGCAACCTTTTCAAAACCTTTATTGGGTTCCTCCAATTATTTGGAGACTGACGCTATTACCATAAAATATACAGTATATAGCAAACACGGGTGAGGATAAGGAATACAGAAAGAAAAAGGGAAGGAATGACGGACCCTGTCAAGATTATGAAAAGTATCTATTTTAGTCTGTGCATTCCTGACCTGGAGTTTCTCTACTGCACGTATGTGTCTCTGTGCTTTACCATACAAGCAGCAAGACAAAGAGGCCGGCTCAATTGAAACAGACAAAGCCATATCCGATTATCATTATTATTGTCTATTTCAATCTTCCCTCGTTCTCTCTCATGCGTGCTGTGGCTGTTTTTTTCTTTGCAGCATTTAGACAGAGTGGCAATGCCACCAGTCACATTTAAAACGAACAGCATGTGGCAGACCAGGCGGCTGCTGTGTCCGCTTCAAGACCACAAATGCCACAAATACGCCAAACACTAACAGCAGGATTTTAGCAGACACTCGAAGGACTTTCATTGCCCATAGCGTTTGGGCTTTAAGAGGAGTGCAGATGTAATCTTTTCTTCGTCTGTAGCCTGTTTTTTAATAAAGGACTCATACAGTACAGTACATAGAAAGCATGCATTCCTACATTTTAATCCTAACCTTTAATTTCTGAGCATGATATGGAAAACAAATGATATGGAAAACAAATTCATTCAGTTTTATTCAGTTGTCTCTTGATGTGCACTCTTTATGACATGCGGTGCTCTATATAAGTGTATTTTCACCTCATAGCCTGTCTGTGTGTACATTACAATTTGTGTTATTTTTTTCTTTCTAACCCACTGTCACATGCAGTCACCTGGCAACATACTTGCAAGCTGCTTATTCAAGTCAGACAATATTCAGGGGGAAAAAAGCAAGAGAACAGGATGGAGAAGGAACCGGAGCGATATCAGAGGTGTGTGGGAGATGAAAAGCTTAATTTCTGCTGGGATTGCCTCGGAGAGCGAGCGCCTCGCAACCCTCCCTGTCTCCGACGCCACCTCTCACTCTCAATTATTTGGCTCCTGTCACAACAAATCAATCAAATTACTCCAGCAAGCCTGTGTGCAGGTGCTGCTAGCACATCGGCAGTCGCATTAGCTTTGAAATGTATGAGAGCTCTGGCAATTTTATCACTCTTATTTATTTAATGCGACTCGCTCCCCTGCGAGTCATCTAACAACTGCTGCAAAGTTAAATCATTAAAGGACATTACAGAAGGCTGGCTGTGGGGAGCACTTTAAATTAAACACACAGAAAGAGAGAGTGAGAGACAGAGGTAGAGAGGGAGAGACTGAGCGAGGTTTCTCTTTGGTATTGTGTCGAAATAAAGTGAGAGCTGCACTGTATTTCAATACAGAGGTTGCATTAACAGAATCAGCTTTAGTACAGTTTACACAGCAGGAATTCCCTGAGCAGGAATCTCGATCCTTAATTGTGTCCGGATGCTTTGGATGAAAACGTCCATCAAATACATTTATCATTTTTTATCTTCAGTAACCGCTTTATCCTCATCAGGGTCATAGTGAATGTGGACCATTTCCCAGGAACCTTGGTAGTGAGACAGGAATACACCATCTAATCACTCCATTACATGCAGCCAAATTTATGTAAAATATATCCACACAATTTAGACTAACTGAGACTTCTGGCTTGCACTGAAGTAAGCAGGAAGACGTTTGAATAAAGGTAATAAAGGGAATTTGTCTAGTGCCTGGCCCAAATATATCAAATCCTTCTTTTCTGTTTTACTGCTGCAAATGTTAGGAGAAATTCTAATTATCAACCTTGCTGTCGTCTACTTAGCGTTAACTTTACAAATCCTAGAGTTTCGAGTTCCCTTTAAACTAAAACAAGGGTGTTTGAACTGTCGAGTTCCCTGATCTCCCTGTTTTCTGTTGCAGTTTTGCATCTCCATCTAAAGTCATCCAGCTCTTTGACAGCAGTCGACATTCCAGAGGGAGCGAGAAGCTGTTCTCTTATTGTAGTGATTAGAGCCAACACGGCTCCTCATTAGCCTACATGAGCTGAGAGATGCAGGCAATTACCCCCTCACCCCTGAGTGCCGTTTTATGTTTCCTATGGAGAGAACACACACACTCTAGCCCTCCCGTCAACCCCCGGTTCCCTCGCTGCACGGTACACTGCAAGCTCTGATGCGTCTATGACCAGGCAGCTTACAATATGAATATGAAAGAGTCTGACTCTACATTTGTTCTGCATTAACTCAGAGAGACACTGACAAGCAGGAGGCTGATGTTTCATTTGCTGCATACGTCTGTAGGGAACAGACTGAAGCACTACATTAGTGTTGCCAAAAACACTTGAATGGGTCATGAGAAAGAAATCTATTTATGATCCAAGGCTGAGTTCGGTCTGTCTCTTAAAATTAGGGTTGTAGAATGAGGAAAAATCAACAGTGATGCTATTTTCACTTGAGGTTTGCTTTAATTGGTTGTGCAAGAATGCAGAAAATGTAAGAGAAATTGAATAAAGGAAACTGTTTCAGGCAATATAATTAAATTTGACATTCAGTGAAATGAAAACATGAGACGGTGCTACAATATGTCCCATCTATTTCTAAAATAACATTTAATTCTCTCTCTGTCTGTCCTACAACAGTTTACTGTTTCACACTAAATTATAACAGGGACTGATTTTTAATTGCTCTCCGGCGTGCTCTCTAAGGTGACTCCACTAAAATCCCAATTATATGTATGACTGATCTAAAGTTAATCAAATTATAAATGTGCACATGTGGATATATCAAACAGTTCAGTTTCTCTCTTTAACATTTCTGTTAAACATAAGTTTACCTACTGTACATGAGGAATCAGATATTACAATAACAGGCATTTTTAATGTACAAAACATGGCTGGTTAATGTTCATGGTAATGTCAATGCTAATGTCAAAATCTTTTTTAAAATCTTTTTTATTCGCTTAAAAAATACAATATGTATTTCTATTTATAATACCAGGTAAACATTATCCAGCATTGTACACCTTTAACTACGGTCTAGACTTGATGCCGTTATCAAGCTTTAAAAGATGAAGACGTTAGGGTAAGGTGACAAAATAATAGAAATGATGGAAAGGAATAAAAGACGTAGCTTAACGAGATTTCATTGGTTGCTTTGGGTGTGGAATTTTTTTATATCCTCTAACTCTAAATTCAGTTTTATTCTCTTTATTCTCTTATTTGTTTGTGTATTCTGTACCAGGGTTTTCTGACCTGATATGTTACACGTGAGGAGATCGATGAAGTGGTACACGTTATCATGTGAAGATCTTTTTATCATGCAATGAGTCAAGCCTCTCTAAATGTTATTGTATTAATGACTGAAACCTTGTTATATGCTGTACTGAAAAGCTTTCACACATTCAGTTAGACAGAAAGAGAGACAAGTTGTGTGATAAGACCAAGACACAGACTACACTGCTGTATTCTCCAAGAATTTTCTGCAAATAAAAAAAAAACTGTCTTCAGATTTATCCTTTTGTATTTGCCTGAATAGGTAACCTGCATTAGACCTGAAGGAGACATGTTATCTAGTGCAAATGACAGATAATACGGGAAATACGAGAAGACAAATTCTCTTGTAAAAATCACAGGTACTGTAGATTTCAAGATTTTAAGACTTTTATTGTTATATGCACCTAGGTAGAATGAAATTCTTATTTAAGTGAGGTAACAGTGAGACGATGGGCAGAGCTCACGATTAGGCCAGAGGACACCGAGGAACCGTGTTAAAGACATCATAAATAAACTAACAGGTGTGAAAAGTCTGCAAACTGTGTCAGATATGTGCCAAATCTGAGGTTAAAACAGAAAAAGGTGGCATTTTGGCAAAATTTGTTAAAGTTCTCTAAGACCTGGGAGTGGATTCATACAGAGGTGGGTAGAGTAGCCAAAAATTGTAACTCAAGTAAAAGTACTGTTACTTCAGAATAATATGACTCAAGTAAAAGCAAAAAGTACACATCCAAATAATTACTTGAATAAGAGTAAAAAAGTACTTGGTGAAAAAACTACTCAAGTACTGAGTAACTGTTGAGTAACTTCTGATTTATTTTTTAACACGACAACAATCAGACAGACAAAAATACAAAATAATCTTTAGACAAATTATGGCTCATCCAATCAATAAAATAAATTAAAATGAATTAATTACAAAATAGCTTAAATTAAAATAATTCAGGTAAATTCAAGTACTTAATAAATAAAATAATAATAAATAAAAAATAAATATGCACAAGTAACACAAATTTCCAAACCTTTTTTACCAGGCAGAACTAGAACGAGGCAGCCCATAAATTCTCATAAACTGTGTGTGTGTGTCTCCAGTGACAGAACAACAGAAGGAAACACACACACACAAATTTCATTTCTTTTGTGTTGTGATTGTTGCACATTTGATGCCTTGATGAAAGGGCAATAATAATGAAATACATCTCTACTCCTTTAATTAATAAAAACGAACGAGCTCATTGTAGCCTAATGTAGCGGAGCAAGAGTACAGTTTCTTCTTCACAAATCTACTCAAGTAAAAGTATAAAGTATAGTGATTTAAAACTACTCCTAGAAGTATAATTTTTTCAAAAACTTACTCAAGTAAATGTAACGGAGTAAATGTAACTCGTTACTACCCACCTCTACATTCATATGATGTATTTTTGCACATGCACTGTAGAATATACAGTACAGTATGTACACTGTTTGGTGCTGCTTTTGTGTATTGTCTTTTATGCAGTGTGTTGTATTGTTTGTTTGCACTTTTTTGTCTTTAACTGTTTAAACTAGGCTGCACAGATGCACTTTATGTGGCTAGGACTAACTTACTTTAAGTCCTTAGCTTTGTGTTGCTCTATGTAGCTCTGTTTTTGCTCTGTGTAGCAACATGGTCCTGGGGAAACATTGTCTCATATCACTATATACTGTACTGCGTCAGCTATATATGATTGAAATGACATAAAATATTCTTGACTTGACTTGATTCTGTGTAACTGAATCCACAGTGAAATCTCCCCAAGAATAAGTGAAGAAGAAGAGAGTCAAAATGCTCAACTGGAACAAACACATGAGGATTGTACTAATATGAATACATCTTTTGCCTTCACACAGTCTCACCCCTGTCTCTACCCATTCAGAGATCGATCTCCTTGCAGCACAAGGAGTAGAAATTCAAAACAAAGGCCGCTAACACAGCCTTGTCATGGAGTCTGATGTCATGGAGGAAAATGATTTCAAGAAACGTGTGTTTTGTAAGAAGAGGGGAGCTCAACGCAGGCCTGTGGGCTTTTATTTAACACACCACATCTGGAAGTTCTAAAAATCCTTCTTCCCACAATAGACCAACAAGTTCACGTTAAATATCCGCATGCCATCCAAACACCCCTGTCAGTGGCAGCAAGACTCACTTATCAAGCTGGAAATGTATTCTAAAAATCCTTCATAGGGATCATTTTATGAAAAAATGTAGTATTCATGAAAATCAAATTAGTTTGGTTAAAGCATTCATATCCTACAAGAGATCCAGAATTTGTACAGACTTCAGTATTCGGTATATGGCTATTAATTTTATGTAAATAGTTATATGCAAGAAAACACTCATTAATATACTGTATATTGTTGATTCAGACTTTGTTCTCTCCTACCATCTGCTCAGAAAAATCATCAGAAGCCCTCAAGACCATGACTGTTTTGGTATGCAAAGAAATAGTAATGATAGGGCTTTCCTCTTTAGGGCTCAGACAGGCAGTATCTTCTCCATCAGCTCCTGGCTTTAGCTTTCTCTGCACCAACACTTCACCGTATGCTCTTCATACTTGTGCCAACTGACTAAAGATGACTAAAGATTTGAATAATATTTACCGGCAGTTTTAACCATGATTCTATGTTGGTATCTAGCTTGCTTGTCAAATACCAGCACACATGCAGTCTGAGATATATTGGAAATATATAGTTATATGAGCCAGAAATTAAGCATCTTACTACGTTAATATTGGCAGACAAAATTTAAATGAACGTTTTACATGTATGTTAGTTCAAACCAATGCTAAAGTGTTGTAGTCAGTAACTGCAAAGAGAAATTCAACACGTAAATAGGGGCGTAAATAATTAATACCAGTGCAGAGAAATACAAAGAAGAGTTATCCTAGATTTTTGTAGGACACACACTGGCTCACACACTTTCACACATTCTTTATATGAAGAATGGATAATAATAATAATAATAAAAATTACAACCAGATATATACATATATATATATATATATATATATATATATATATATATATATATATATATATATATATATATATATATATATATATGTATATAGATAGATATATACATATATATATATATATATATATATATATATATATATATATATATATATATATATATATATATATATATATAGTATATATCTGGTTGTAATAAAACCCATTATCATGTTTAGATATTTATTGGTGGAACATTCTCTTGGATTTTTGTCACTTCTCACTGGAAACACCACCATGATGACTTATTAACCTCCAGAACCAGTAGAGAACCATGAGCTTCAGTAGCATCTAAGTGGCAAATAGAAGGGGTGGAGATACAACAAAAACAACACAATTATTGACTGATACAAATAATGCTACACTTAAACAAAGGCTTATTCCTGTGAGGTAACCCTCATAATCAGAAAGGCTTTCAAACTAAAATCTCTTTAGGATGCTAGAAATCCTTAGCTTGGATAATTTAACATTTAAAATTAGTAACTGGTAAGGATTTTTTATTCTCATATCATATTTCTTACCTTTATTTTTGAGATATTATGTCCTTATAAAAGTTATTTTTTTTAAGAAATGTTGTTACTTTGAATAACTTGTTATGAAGTTATTATTCTTAGTATAATATCTTGACATTATTACAGCTTTTTGTTCTTTGAGATAATGCAAGAATGTCATTATCTCATTTTTACAAATGAGCAAATAATATTCTAGTTAATATTATTATTTCAATACATTTGCCTTTCTATGTTATGTAGAATTATGCCAAAATTTTGACATAGCAATTTTTTACTGATTGTAGGCTTCTGTATTTCTGAAACAAACTGGTGTGCTTTAATAAAAAACAAATATGCGCATTCTAAAGTAATTTGTTCTCACAATGCAATGAGAAAGCTAAAAAGGCCTACAGCATCATATTTTCCTTTCTAGCTCTAGTTCTCTAATGCTGGTGAAATTGTTGCTTTTAGGAAAAAATGCTGATGTCAAACCCACATAAAGAGTTTGTGGTTATTTGAGGAAGAGATGCTGGAAGGTTATAAGTCAAAGTATTAGACCCCACTTTGCTTTCTATTTCAGAAGCTTCTAGAAAAGTTAAGCAGATCCCAAGGCATGTAATCGTGACTGAGGAAACTCTGTGTACATTTAATAAATCTTCTGCCTGCATGAGTGTTTATTAAAAGCTCAGACGCTGTGTTGCCTGTTGTTATTTATGCATGTTTGTGTCCATTAGAGACATCTCTTACTCCATCTGAGGATCTCGGCTATATGTCTATCCATCCGTCCATCCGTCCATCCATCCATCCCCTCCCTTTTGGGCCATTTTATTCTCCTGCCTGTGCATTATTTTAATCTCTGGGCTCTTGAAAAAAATGAATTGAAAAGCTAGAGCTAAAAGATGTGCTATTTTACATGCACTCAAATGTATAGCGTGGCATTTTTTTGTCAGGTATTAGTGAAAGCGCCTCATCCAAGATTTATGACTGACTGCTTTCCCTACAACATCCTACAGTCTAATGGTATAAAAGAGACAATGTTTTAAACATTAAAATGAAAACCATTTACAACTATGATCAAAAGAGTACACTTGCACATTAAAGTTTAAAGAGAGAGGGACGAAGGATGGAGAGAGGGACAGACAGGAAGAGAAGACAGGAGGTTTCTCCCAGATGCATCTACAGAGAGGAAGAAAAGGTTTAAAGTGCTTTTTGTACTGAAATGCAAAATGCTGACCTGTAATGAATATGAGCGACTGTTTTAGGCCAGCGCTTCACTTCTCCATCACTCTGCTCACACTGCTGTGTTTTATATGTTCTTAAAATGGTTGTATCTAACACTATAAAGGTTCTATATGGAACAATAGACAGTTTCCTTTCACAAAAGGCTGCAAGTAAAATCCTTTGAGTTGTCTAAAGGAACAAATGCTAATAATACTTTAAACCTTTAAATCCCATTTGGACAGTGACTGGATTTATACCTGTAAACTTACACACGTTTCTGTAGTTTTGTGTGAGGAAAAAGGGTAGATCAAGTACCCACTGAATGTTGATATTATTATGTCCATTTGTCCTTCTTGTGGGTACACCATGTTCTCTGTAGAGCCCCACAGTGAGAAATGGAAACCTCTGAGTGTTGAAGACTCTCTTGTCTTAGCATGTGATTTTCTTCTGATTGATCTATATAGTGATTGATATTTCTTACCAGATCTTAGGATGACCTTTAAACCCATCATTGCACATGAACAGTGTAAGAAGAAAATTCCATCTTTCATCTTAAGTTTGTTCCTCTGGGGAAACCTTTAAAAGTGCTATGTGAAACCTATCAATACAGGGTTTTCTATTAAAATAATCCAAGCGGGACCCATAAGGCCAAATCTGTGACCCATGATTACATAATAAATTGTAAATTAAAGGACCACAGCTGATTGTTTGACGTCACATTCATATAATTTCTAACTACATAATTACATAACATAATTCAGTTTATTTGTATAACACTTTAAAAACTCACATTGTCTCAAAGCAGCTTTACATACGCATTGAAACACAATAAAAATGTAAGTTGAAAAGTAAGTTGCTATATATATATCATTTATCCCTAATGAGCAAACTGGAGGCGACGGTGTCAAGGAATGAGGAAGAAACCTTGAAAGGAACCAGACTCAGAAAGGAACCCATCCTCCTTTGGATGTACTGTACAGTACTTTTGATGACAATGTATGGGGAAATTTATTTTTGTACATATATATTATACATATGTGTAGAGTAAACTGTATGCGAGGACATAAACAGCAAAAGTGTTGTTTTTCTAATGAGGTTAATTTTAACACAGTGAATATACTATGTAGTTGGATTGAATCTACACTACATACACTGGTATATACTGGCTCTATGATCGCTCCAGGCTAATCTGGTAAAGATTCAGGTTGAGGTACAAGGTACAGTATACTCTTACCTTGCAGGTTCTGTAGAGGGAGAGTCATGATGCCCCCAGCAGCTGCAGCAGCCACCAGTCCCTGGATATTGGCTGCTGTAGGCAGAGAGAGGACCAGACCCTGCTGCCCCCCCAGGTGCCCACCTGCATTAAAGGGGATGAGGATTGGCTGGTTTAGACTCGGCGCACCTCCTGACATCACGCCACTCATGGCTGAGGCCAGCTGCTGGGCCACCAGGAGAGACTGAAACAAATTACATTATTATATGTTAATTTAAAATAAAAAATAAACAGCACACATAAATTTCTAGGCCTTTAGAAAACAAATTTGGAAAATAAATTAATGTAAATTGTAGCTTTAGTGATTAGTTAATATTGCATTTATATATATATATATATATATATATATATATATATATATATATATATATATATATATATATATATATATATATAAGACAAATATTCATTGTCTTTATCTTTAACAAAATATTTTCAATGTAACAGAACATTTCTGGACACTTTAATGGATTAACTCTCTCTCTCCATGATTGTGATTGCTGTGACCAAAGGGGAACATATGTTAGTGTCTGTAGTATAAACCACTATGATCAATAGTGAGGCTGAAGCATAGCAAAAATTCAAAACATACATTTTTTTTAGATTTCATGTATATTTGTATTTTGTTCATGCATTCTATATATTTTTTATATATTCTTTTAAGAGCCTCGGAATGGAGCACTTATTTTGTCAGAGAGGACAAATTTAACATTTGATAGAAATATTGTTTGACTCAGATGCAAAGATAAAATGAGTCAAGACTAGAAAGAACATGGATCCCATGGTTTTCTGAGCAGCTGAGTCACTAGGTGTCTTCAAACAAAGACAGAAGAAGCACTTAAATGGAAACTAATTAAAGAGAAAGTCGACGTATATGTTTTGATGTTGTGCTAACTCATACAAACTGCTGTCTAAAAGGGCCTTTAGTAAATGCTGCAAATGAAGATGTAAAATTACTTCAAACAGTAGATTCTACGTTTCTAACTTCTGGATTGATATTTTATATACCCTTTCATGCAGCGTCTGTAACAGGGTCCACACAGTGCACTCTATTCCAAGAATTCAATAGCGAGCTGACAAAAGGTCATTTCCTTCTTAGAATTGTGTTTGTTCAACATTCAAGAAGATGGCATTTGTCATTTCATTTAGAAGCAGCAAGTGTTTGAACATCGACTTTCAAAAGAGAGGGAAATTAATTATCCACTGAAAAGACAACTATAGCGACATGTGTGACAGAATTGCATGGAATGCGCTTAATCTTGCTGTTTTAAGTGTGTGTGGGCTGGTGTGTGATGCAGGATGCTTCAGGCAAACAATCAAACGTCGCTTATCAACATTCCTTCTGACTGTCACTCTTTGGTTTGTCACTGACTCAACTCTTTCTTCTACACAGTTAATCACAACTAGCATTCATTTTAGAATTTCCTTTACTTTATATACATAGGGCATTATTAATATGTCATTAAAAATTGATTATATTTACACAATAAACAGCCCTTAATCTATTGCACTGTCAGCATTAGATTACCTCAGTTACAATGAAGTTACATTATCTAAATATTTTCCCAAGAAAGCAAGCTAATGTAATAGTGACACTTATGAAACAATTCTATGATCTAGAAGTTACTCAGAGGGTTTGACGAGTCATTAACATTGAATTCAGACTATTTTATAAATTGATTAATTTTCATTATTTGTTTAATTTTTTTTTCCTCCTACTATCTCTACCAGTGTATAAGAGCATCATGGGAATTTGATTCCAAACTAAATGGGAACATTCTGCCACAGCATATAGCTCTTCGACAGCTTGGCTAGCAAATCTGCAAGCTTTTAAGCATCATCGTTAGGCAGACTGATTGTTTTTACTACCTTGATGTTAAATTGGCTTTACACCAACGTAGAGTAATGTTTCCTAAGTAAGGGGTTGTGGTAGCTCAGTGGTTAAGGTGTTGGGCTACTGATCGGAAGGCCATGGGTTTGAACCCCAGGTCCACCAAGCTGCCACTGCTGGGCCCCTGAACAAGGCCCTTAACGCTCAGTTGTAAGTCACTCTGGATAAGGGTGTCTGCTAAATGCCGTAAATGTAAGAACTAGAGATGTATTGCATTCTCAATTGTGGTCCTGGACTACTCACGCACCTCTCATATCTCCTGCAAAGTGTTTACCTTGCTGTAACACACCAACTTTTTTCCACTCAGGAAGAGCAGTTTATCAGCTCATTAGTTAAGTCAGAGCAAGAGAAAATACATACATGTACAAGAGAGCAATTTTTCATGGAGCAGCAACTGTTTCACAATTTCCATAAAGTTTTCTCCCTTAACTTGCACAACATGCAACAAAAAACAAGGGATTTTCCGTGTATTCTCTGATCATGCTTTTACTACTTTCTGCTCTATATGTCATTTCCATTATAATGGCTTTCCACTTTTCTAATCTGGTGTATGTTTTTTTGTTTGACTGGTTAGCACCTGTCTGCTTGTTCCTGCTGTATTTTTTCTGTCCTTTTGTCTATTTAAACCCTCCAGGATTCCCATTGCAGAGATTAGTTGTGATTTTTCAAGTCAACTGAAGAGGCTTTTATTGTAATTTCGACCATACATTAGCTGATGCAGTACACATTTCCTCCAGGGCCATGGTGCTAAAGACACAGAGATGCATAAGACAACACAGAAATATGGACTTAAAAGTAAAAAGTAACCTATTCACAAAAAATTGATTGTGTGCAACCCTGAGCAGTCGGAATAAGACAAAAGACAATGTAAGAAAAGAGACAATACAGTACCATACAGTAATAGACAGATTCATAAAAACTGGCGCTGGCCTATATGCAGTCTGTGTGAGTGCAATTAAAAGTGTTTTTCTTACAATTCTTAGCTTTGTATTTTTATTATTCATTGTTATTAATTGTGTTTGTGCTTTTTTGGCCTGTTTGTTTAAGTATGATTAAGAATAACCCTAGTTTAGCTCTGTCTGTGATGGATTTGCCATAATAACCCAACAGCAGTGTTTACACACTGAAGTCCTGCTTACAGCCTTTAGGGTTGGGTTGGAATAATTAGATAATAAAACAACTTCCTTATTAATAAGCAGTTTCACACACAATTTTCAACACATTTTGTAGAAACAGTGAATATTAAATTACAGTGGACATTTTTAATATCTCAGAGAGATGTGCACTGAGGAAATGGTTAAAGAAAACCTGGCTTTAGTTTCTGTCTCCTTACTAACAGTGAAATAAGAATGATCCCTGGTTCCTTTAAGTGGCAATAGTTTAAACACTTCTGGTTTCAGTGAGATGTAAATAAAAAACCCTTGAATTAGACAGTGCCATTGCAGGGACATTCATCAGACATAGTTGGCGCCAGTGACTATAGTAAATATTGAACCAAAAAGACAATGACAGACTGCTGTATTCTTCGTCATGTTTACATAAATAGATTCTTCTATAGTCACCACCATCTTGACTGACGGAGAAATGTCTCTATAAAGCACTCCATGTTGGCAATAAGCAGCGTTAAATGAAAAACCTCAACCTGTAGGGTCTTTAGAAATGTTGAGCCGGACTCACGCTAAGTGAGGGAATGGAGTTTCTCATAAGCACCTTCACTGTTCCACAAAGGTTGAGGATTGGAGCTGAACCCTAGCTGAGAAATGAAATCAAAACGCTTTTTAAAGATTTATAAAGAATATTTGTAAAAGGTGTCGGCTGCCTGAAAGAATTCTTTATCGATTCTGATGTGAAGTTGAAATACCTTGTTTAAGTGACGCAGGCAGAGGTTTGTGGTTTCCAGGCTAATTGTATAGAAGGTCATAAGACTTGAATGAGTACATTAATAACAGAAGAAAGTAATGATACTTTTATTGTTTTATTTTTTAATGCACTTTTACTTTTCCATTTGAAACAATGTCTGTCATTACACGATGTTTACCTAATTGGTGCAAATTTAGCCTGAGTTACTGATAGCAGGACATTAATTAATATTCACAGTGTTCTTAATGTAAGGTTCACTTACACAGTACTTGTTGAAATAGAGAATTTTTCAAATATTTTAGATTGATAGAATTAAATTATTTTTCATATCCGAATCACTGGTGCATTTTTGCTGACAATAGAATAGCAAATTACAAAATAGAATTTATTTAATAACGCAGAGTACAGAGTAAGAAACTGTGTTAAATATAGCCAACATATCAGGCTTGCTTACAAAGGGTTGCTACCTAGCTAGGCTAACATTACCTAATTTTCCTATTTTTATGTCTAATTTGTTTCTTGATACTATATAGTCTGTCAGTGCATATCGTTTGCAGTACAGTAATCAAAATATTCGGGCATTCAAAGAGGAGATGCCAGCTACGTGTGGTCTTTGAAGGTCTTTGAAGACAACAACATGCTAATCAATACACAATTGTCGGATTGTATATAATTGTAGAAAGGACATTACTCATAAAACACTCTCTGGTGTTTATAACAATTTATAATCACAACCTCCAGTGTCACCCAAGTGAGGATGAGGTTCACTTTTGTGTCTGGTTCCTCTCAAGGTTTCTTTCACTTACATCTAAGGGAGTTTTTCCTCACCACAGTCACCTCAGGCTTGCTCAGTGGGGATAAATACGAACAAATACAAGTATGTCTAATATTAATGTTAAACTTTTGTATTATATTAATCTTTGTATAATATAAAATTTTTTGTACTATATGTTTTATGTTCTGTAAAGCTGCTTTGAGACCATCTTCATTGTTCATTCTGTGCTATACAAACAAAATTGAACTGAATAAAACTATTACCGTGTAGAATTATGTGTATAGATGAACTCATCACTTGAGTTTTATGTTATTATTTAACTGATTTTTCTAAATAATTATGTCTCTGCTATCACACTGTAATGAGATGATATATGCTTTTGTTCTGATTATAAATCAGAGTGCATTTGATTTAGGTGTTTGATATACTGCGAATCATTTTACACACCAGAAATACAGAAAGTATTTCCAAAGTAACTCAACTTCCAGAAAGTGTGAAAACAGAATTTGCCATCAAAAAAATTATAAAAGCGGCTGAAACTATTTGGAATAAGCTTTTATCAATGTGAAGGCACTATGGCTTAGTGGCTAGCACCTTTGTCTTTCACGTTTAGGGTTCGATTCATGACTCTGCCCGGTGTGCCTTGTTTCCTCAGCCATCCGTAATACATGTGTTGTAGGCTGATTGGCATCTCTAAATTGCGTGTGTGCGATTGTGACTTGCGCTGGGCTAGCACCCATCCAGAGTGTCCCCCACCTTAGGCCCTGAGATCCCTAGGATAAGCTCCAGGCAATCTTTTTATAAATGCTTATATACACTAGGTTTCTGTTTCTTGTCATAAAGGGATGCATGTGCATAATAAGTTACATTTTCCTCTAATTGTGTTCATTTTCATTTAAGAATGTTTTTACCCATCTAAAAGCCCCCAACTGCAGAAATTAAAAAAATTATTTCTGCATTCTGGAGTTAACTCTAAAAATGGTTTAGTTTTTTAATCAAGAATCTGAAGCACAATGCTCAGGATAATGACAGTGTTTTAGACAATAATTTTTTTTTCCAGCATCAAAGATCCTTGTTTTGGTTTTTGACATTAAACTCCCTCATTTTTTACGAACACATTCTCTATTAGGAGAAACCCATGGACCCAGAGCTGCCTGGCAGGGGAAGCTGCTGAGAGATTACCCACAATCACACTGATGGCAGGCCTGTGTCACTGCGCTGAGGAAACAGAGAGAGGCAGACTCACGTCGAGCTAACTGCCCTCTTACGGACCCGGCTCTGTAATGGCAGAATGCACAACATCCGACAGAGAAGTGAGAATCCATCAAAACATATTGATTCCGAAACAGAGGAATTGGCTGTGGCGAGAGGACAAGAGACCGGTGTGGCTGAAAGATGTTTGTTTTGGCACTATGACCTTGACAGGGCTCATATTTTAAAGCAAGACTCTAGTGTGTGGGGTATAGCATTACTCGACCTTTATGCTTCTCCCTATTTCTGCTTGATTTCCCAACTGTATCAGTTTTCACTGGAGAAAGTGCTTAATTGAAAGTACGGCTACTGTGAAAACACTTGTGTGAAAGCTAAAGGTCTCGACACATTTAAAAATAATAACAATAAAATCACAAGACACAAAGATAGACATATATTCCCCTATAATCTAATGTAAATTCATTGCATAAATTATTTTTTCAAAGGAATTGTTTCTTGGTCTCTGTCTCTCTCTCTCTCTCTCTCTCTCTCTCTCTCTCTCTCTCTCTCTCTCTCTCTCTCTCTGTGTGTGTGTTCCTACCTGTGGTCCAACAGGGTACGCTGGATGGGGCTGACACATGTGACCCTGCTCAGAGGGGCTACTGCTTGCATCTGACTGGACTGAACCACCTCTGACACCTAAGAGAGTGGAGAGAGAGAGAGAGAGAGAGAGAGAGAAGGCAACAGTTACTTTTCCAACCAGAAATATAGTTTATAAATTCCTTTATCTTCCGACAACAAGAAAACTATCTATGAGTACTATATCACCATTTGCATCCCGTTTTAGATTTTCTTTTCTTGCAAACACACACAAACACACACATACACACACACACAAACATACACACACAGTTATGACAGAAAGCCACTCTGTAAGTGGCAAATTGGTTTATCATCACATTCAGATGTAAACACACACACACACACACACACACACACACACACACACAGTTAATACATCCTTTTATTCCTCTTACTCCTCTGTGCTCAGCAGTTTTCATAGCCCAAGAATGCATGCATAGAAAAACATTTTTATACATAAATCTCCAGTTCACATTAGTTGTGTTAGCGCTTGCTTATTTTACTTTAGCAATCATCATGTGTAATTCCAGAGGCAAAAAACTCCAGGAAAGCAGCATGGCTTTATATTGATCACACTGAGTGCATATTTTTCATGAGGCACAACACTACAGTCCGTAGCTTTCAGACATTTTGCTTCTAAGTGTCACAGAAAAATGCAGCAGCAAGGACACAAACACAGAGAAAAGCACATAGACAGCAAGTGTCTGGGAGATCTTGTGTGTGGAAGCAGAATAATCATTTTAATTTAATAAGACTTACAAAGGCTTGAAGCTTTGACTGTCCTTGTCCACTTGGGTGACACTGAATTATTTCAATATATAACGCACATGCTTGTGATGATTAAAAGCAGGAAGAGTAGCACTTTACATGAATCCTGCATGACACAGGGATCATATCATACACCTGTCGTGCCTGATGTCATACTGTGTCATTTCCTAACTGATGTCCATCTTAACATTATGTAGAATGTTATAACAATGTCATAATATTTGTCATGGCACCATTCTGGGTTTCAAATAATAATTTAATGTTAAATCTGTTAAATTAAGTTATCATACAACTGTCCTAGCTGTATGACAGCTGTGAAATCTGATGATATCTACTCTCACAACACAGAAATCAACAAAAATACAAAGCCCATATCATCATACATTCTTGGCTCTTATTTAACAGTTAGTAGTTTTACCAATAGATATTTACACAAAGCAGATTTGCCAGAATTCAGATAGATTCCTAACCAGCAAACCAGAAAGGTATAAAAAAAAAATCAGTGAGACAACATGAGGATGAACTAAGGAATGAGACTAATGAGAAAAAATATTGTCAGCATTATGATGTCTTGTTGTGACACTTATGATGAACTTATACACACAAATCTGACACTTCACAAGAGACGAAATATGATGGCATTAATCGTGATAGTCAATTTCCCCAAATACAGGTATACGTATTTGGGGAAATTGCGCATGATTGTGGATGTCCAATACACTTTGTGTATAACACTAGAATTTTTTTGAAAAACTGAAACTGTCGAGCCATTCTTGCACTTACTCCTTGAAATTGTCCCAAATATAACAGGTTGAAATTGTGTATTTTTTGGTCTTATTTTGCCAAATCTTTTTTTTTCTGCAAATGACACCTGAATGACTTTAAATATAAAGAGAACAATGTTTTAAAGTACATTCACAATACACACACAAACAAAAGAGAAGCAGGCATGGAGGTAAACTGGTCCAGGGATCACCATGGTAACAAAGGCCACAATTAAAGATGGAGATTGATGGAGTGATGAAGGAGGGACCTAGCTAGGCACCCTGATCTTAACTGCATACTATTCAGCTCTAATAATAAGAGTGTTAGTTATCAGGACACACACACATACATACACACACACACACACACACACACACACACATACACACACACACACACACACACACACACAGAGACATACAGTACTGCTGACTTCATTTCAACTGTGGCTGTCACAACAGTTACTGTCAGTGTGGAGATTTGCATGTTCAACCTGCATTCTCATGACTTCTCTCCAGGCTCTTCAAGGTCTGAATGTGTGTCTGTGTGTGTGTGCGTGTGTGTGTGTGAGTGTGTGTGTGTGTGTGTTTGCGTGTGTTTTATGCCATTTCCCTCCTTACACCTAATATTCCCAGGATAGTTTCAGGATCCACTCTGAACCTGACCAGTATAAAGCACTTACTGAAGTTAAATGAATGAATAAAGAAGAATGTTTTATTTATTTATTTTTAAATAAATGGTTATCATGATTACCTACAATAAGATACTGAGATACCAAACAATTTTATTATACCTAATACGAGAGAAAAAGAGCTGAATAGGTTCACATATACAATACACATATTAAAATTCATTTCAATTCCATTTTATTTGTATAGCGCTTTCAACAACGGACATTGTCTCAAAGCAGTTTTACAGAACATGAGAAACATAATACAAAAAGTTTATCATACAAAGATTTATATAAAACAAAAGTTCAAGACTAATATTAGACTAATACTAGATTAATATTATTTAAATGTGTTTGTATTTATCCCTAATGAACAAGCCTGGGATGACTAACGCGACTGTGGTGAGGGAAAACTCCCTTGGATGAAAGAGGAAGAAACCTTAAGAGGAACCAAACTCAGAAAGGAACCTTATCCTCATTTGGGTGACACTGGAGATAGTTGAGGTTGTCTCTCTCACTGATTATAAACTGTTCTAAACACCGGAGAGTGTTATTATGAATAATGTCCTTTCTACAGTCATATACACTCCGACAATACTATATTGATTAGGAGGTTGATGTTCTAAAAAAAACACATGTAGCTGGCATCTCCTCTTTGACTGCCTAAAATCCAACTGAAAAGCGTACTCTTTCATCAGAGAAGCACCTAGCATGTCATCCCGCCTCAATCTCAATCCACTTTAACACGTAGATCATGGTCTTTTGTCTGTAAGTCACATAATCACAGTCCTGTGTGATTTATAAAGACGTTCCACTGACAGACGACATGTTCAACATGCGGCATTTAGTTTCAGTCTTAGGCTGTTAATAATATATATCCGATATACTGGACATCTGGTAGTGCATCTTGAAGCACTGTCTTTCATTAGATGAAATTGGAACCATTTGATCCTCTTGTACATAATTGTGAAGGTAAGTTGTTTTCATTGCATGAACAAAAAAAATCAATAATTAATACATGCACTTAGGTTTGAGGGTTAAGGCACTGGGGTTAAAGTATGAATTTGTGTCACTGCAACAAAATTAAAAAGCCTGACAGAGGAAATGTCTGGGGATTTAAGCAACTGTTGTGTCCCATTATCAGATCCCGCTCTTCTTTTAACCTGTTTATTAAAGGAAGCGGTCCTTTAAGAGGATTACCTTCAGAACACTGAGAGTGTAATTATGTGTAAAGTGCTGA
Source organism: Tachysurus vachellii (assembly GCF_030014155.1). Lineage (NCBI taxonomy): Eukaryota > Metazoa > Chordata > Actinopteri > Siluriformes > Bagridae > Tachysurus > Tachysurus vachellii. Next base: position 7,828,020 of record NC_083484.1, on the reverse strand, counting down.
TGAGGAGAAACTTTGACTGATTTTGTAGCGAGACACTTTTAGACATGTTTTATAAATTTTGTAATTAAAACTGAAAGTGTTTCTGGGGTACTTTTGAAGACAAATACGTTGGTGGACGACCTTGAACAGAAATGATTGAATCCCTTCATGCGTAAGTTAACACCTAGAGTTCTTCATACAAGTTGGACGTTTACACACGAAAAATAGCGTTGGATTATAAGGTGCTTCGTACATTCACTAAACTCAAGCTAGAAACATACTGAAGCTATTTTCCTGAAGGTTTTATACCTTTTAACACTGAATAGAAAAAGAGTCTTTGAGGAGAAATTAGAGAAAGCGTATGAACCACCAAGAACAATTTTGTGCAAAGAAATTACAAAAGGCAGTTTTCTTAATAGCATGTTAAGGTGCACTGTACTTGAGTTGGATAAATCTTTTTTTTCTTTAAACCGCAGTGTTCGCTGTGACACATAAACTGTAAAAACTCAAAGGTTGCTTCTGAGTGGTGCAACACAAAAGCGTTGAGATTGCAAGCACATTTCCTGATGGTGCTACAACCATCTGTGACTGGGAGTCTCTGAGTGTAGGAGAGATGGCCTTATCTCTGTCAGTCACAGTGACACTAACCAATCCTTGGCTTCTGTGTGCTAGTTTACATTTACAGCATTTGGTAGACACCCTTAACCAGAGTGACTTCTGATTTATCTCAGTGAGTAATTGAGGGTTAAGGGCCTTGCTCAGGCACCCAGCAGTGGCAGCTTGGTGAACCGATTCAAGATACGAACTCAAAACCTTTCAACTGGTATCCCGACACCTTAACCACTAGGCTACCACATCATTTAAGCAGGAGCATGAAGACAGCGTTTTCATCCATGTATCATCAGCTGCCCACAATGCAGTAGATGTAGTGGCTGCATTCACATGGTTTGGATCTTTACATCTTCCTAAGGCTGGTAGAGTCATGTCATGTTTTGAAGAGAGCAAACTAAATGGTGGGGTTTTGGCAAATGCTGTATTTGGCAAATGACCCAAATGGAATATAAACACATAGAAGACAGCTTTTTAAAGCTTATTATGAAAGCCCTTGTGTTGAGCTCTTTTCAGTCTATGCAGTCTGTTTCATGAGCTGTTTATGTGCATGTGCATGGAAGTGGATAGATGTTGAAAATAGTTCATTGTTATTCTTCATAACCAGTGACAGCATAGGGGAGCTGGGCCTTTTATAAAGCAGTGAACAAGGAACTGATTAGAATCAACACAATGGGCTAAAAATTGACTAAACACATTGTTTCTGATTTGTAAGATGATAAAATGGTATATTTGTGTTGGTATTGCTGGATTGATGTCCAGCTGGATTGAGTTCCTGGATAATATACAGATCCAGTAATGGCAGTTTTGCGTACTATATTAGTGGATTTAAACCACAGACAAGAACTGAAGGACCACCTTTAATTTAAAATGAGACAAAAACCACTCTGTTGCATTGATCATCTAAGTGGTGACAAGGGATTTCGGATGAATAGATCTGGTCGACCAAGTCTGAAAGTCAGCACATTTTAATTTTTTTCCAACGGAGTGCAAAGAGCTAGCTTTAATTGACAACCTGCTCCCCCGCATGCACCCCCCACCAGACAACCACAAAACAATCATCCAGGCCACCACTGCCATCACCATTTTGCATGCCTCCTCCGTCCAACATTTCTGAATCAAATGGCCGTTATTGAAAGCTTTGTAAAGCGCCGGGCTGGCTGTTGGCCCCTGAGTGCATTTATGAATCAATTTTGCCCTCTATAAAAAAGGAGTTTTAACACTGGCTATTTTAGTGGAAATCCATTATATCATAAGTTGGCTTGTAGGAGCGGAGGGAGCTGCTCAATGCGTCTATTCAAAATCAACAGGCCAAGGTGCAGCGAGCTTTGGGTAGATCTTAAATAGCTCTCCTGCTGCTGCTTTGCTTTGTACCTCATCATCTACTTATCATCTCATTCCACTCTCGCTCTTCAAAAAGGTTACACACAAACCCGAACACACACAAACTGTGCCCTCTGCTTTCCAGCTGTTCAGACAAGGAAAGTGATTTGACAAGTATTCTAGATGAACAACTACATAACTGTTGGTAACTTTCTGTTGATAAAAGTGCCTTTTATTTTTCTCTTTAGCTACCTCTCCAGTATATATAAACAATTAGCTCTCAGAAACACATACTTTATATGATCATACTGTATTTTTAATACAAATATATGGTTTGGTTTGGACGAATTCAGTGTGTTATCTTGATGATTGATGAGTTGCATTTAACAAAAGCAAATCCATTCAATAACCAAAAGAGTGTTTAAATTGTACAGACATTGATTCAGGTTAGTTTAGCTGATGGTCAAGAGGAACAGTACTTTAGCTTAGAGAAATAGAAGATAGGGAACAGAGAGCAGAGGAAATACAATGTCCTTAGAATGATAGAGAGGGAGATTTAGAAAAACAAATGTGAAACAAATAATGCTCAGTCTATGGCTCAGTGTGAGCAAATAAGTACTGTCCTTGAGTCAGGAGCATGGTGTTATACAAACAGATCAATCTGATTCATCTACTCTGCTGGATTTAGATGAAAAACTCCATCACGTTTATACTCCATTAACACTCCATTAGCATTCAGTTTAACAGCCAGTTGCAGGCCAGTAAAGTGTTAGTGTCTCAACAACCTTCAGAAATATCTGAAAGGCAAAGGGTGGGTTTAAAATGTTTACTCAGACATTAGAAGTTCTAATCATGGTTCTGTTCATCTAAATTTTTCATTATTCATGTTTATTGAAAAACTAATAGCAAATAAGAAAAAAACAAATCGTATCATCTCTATAAAATGTTGTTTTTCTTGTCTCTAAAGATGAATTCTTCAATTTTCAGTGCAAACAACTGAAATGTAAATTTTCAATTAAAATATAATAATAATAATAATAATAATAATAATAATAATAATAATACTAATACTAATACTAATAATAATAATAATAATAATAATAATAATAATAATAATAATACAGCAAACAGATTAATTTGATCTAACTGTACTATAAAATTAAAACCAAGACAAAATAATAGGTGAAATGTAAGCCTGTAATTTGTTTCATTAAAAGCTTAATGAAATTGAATTAATTGATAAACATTAGCTAACCAATGTTAAATCCTAAAAAAGAACATCTTTATTAATGTATTCTTTAACCTAGTCAGGATCTATTAATGGGCACAACGCAGGAACAGGAGGCCATAATGCTGTATCATGCTGCAAATGTATTTATTTTGTTATATATTATTATATTTATATATATATATATATATATATATATATATATATATATATATATATATATATATATATATATATTTCTATTATTATACCATTAAACTAAACTTATTTCATTGAAAATGATCGCAAGCTATTACTATACTATATTATCTCCTAATATCCTTATAAGAATTATTTAGTACATTTATATTCAGATGTCAAGACTTCAAATGTTGCTCTATCATTTTAAAATTTACTGATTCAAGAAGAAAGAACTTAATGACAGATGTACAGAAAGGCAAGGAAGCTGAAGAAGTGAATATGGTGTTGATTTAGCTACCGCACAGATGGACACATCTGTTCACAAAGCTTCCTCCATGCTCATCATCCTCAAGCAATGTCAACTTGAGGGTTGAAAGAAACAAATATGTGCCCAGATGACTCCTCATCCTTTTAGACCCATCTGCGAAAGCAGAGACTTCAAGGTCCATGGAATCCCTGTCTATGGAATCTCTAACCCTTTTAAGAAAGCCAGAGGAATGCAGGGGTCATCATGCTTTTCTCTCGTGCCAACCCCATCGCAAATTATCTTAACCGTATTTGCGACAAATAGGATTCCTCATCCTGACCACCATTCTGTCTGTGTCCTGCAGAAGGGCACTTCTTATATCTTTTTATCGGCTCCATCACAGAAAACATGCTTTGTTTAGTCTTAGTATCTGCTTAGCTGAAATACCATTTTCTTTAATTACCTGGCATTTTTAAAATATTATCCCATTGCTATAATATAATTCTTAAAGGAATTTAGTTAAATCAACATTAACTGGATTTTAACTGATTGGATTTAAAACAGAATTCATGCTTATGTTAGATACATAATACTAACATTGATATAGTATCTAGTCCTATTTACCTCACTTTTAAAAGAATCTAAACTATGTTAATTCATGTCAAGTACAATTTTAGTTGGCTATAGCTAGTTTTTAGCCCTCACATAGCCCCCTTCGGATACATAAGTTAAGAAATAATAAAAATGTAGTAATAATAGAAATATTTGTTGGTTATAAGGTTCTTGCAAATGTTAAAAAATCATATTGTTCCAATTCCATGCTTTAATATGTAAATGCGACAGTACCAGACATCATTATATTATTTGGCCTTAAATGACCTTAAATAATCATCTTCAATTCTCTACTTCTACTGTAGGACATACATACACTGTAAAAAGAAAAATACTGTAGATGTTACAGTAATTTACTAGGAGCCTGTGTTGCCAGTAACGTCCTGCTAATTTACTGCAAATCATGACTTACTGTGCACGTCCTGTCCTTTGTCCAAACATAATGTAAACACTAAAATGTGCATAAAAACGTAAAAAAGTAAGTGAAATATTTAAGTAAATAAATGATTTATTGAGGCTTTTGTTTGTGCTCATTGTTCTCTAAAGTCTGAAACTTGCCACACTCACAGTTGTTGTAAAAATAGATGAGATTTAAACTTCAATATCAGGACAGAATTTTAAAGGAAGAAATAAATTACAGTAATTTTCAGATGCTTTCATTTATTTATTTATTTGTTTGTTTGTTTGTTTGTTTGTTTATGTTATTCAAAATAAAAATTTAATTTTATTTTATTTTATTTTATTTTATTTTATTAAAAAAAATAATACCTGCAATTTGGATCATTTTAGTTGTGCACCTAATTTGTCCACTATTCCTGACTTATGAAATCACACAGCGAGTACATTACATTTGACAGCATAACTAGCATTGATACTTCCTGTATTTTGCAGTTCTAGAAAGCCTTTTTTTGTTTTTTCATTACATATTCATTATGGTAATTCTGCAAAACAGCCATGTTCTGTAATTGATAAAAGACATAATTCTCCATAGAGAATAAGTTAGTTAATTATTAGCATTGTTCACACACAAGTCAACAAATAAACATTAAAATTTCTTCCAATTTAATTACAGCCTATGTTTAACTACTTTCCCAGTCACTAATCATATGACAGCTACTCATCTAATGCATGTTTCTCCTGAGGCACCACATTTAATCACAAGCCACCATGTTTAAGAAGAACACTGGCCTTAGCTCAGAGGGCCGCAGCTGGATGGTGTCACTCTGACAGACGAATATTCTTCCAAGCAAAGCATTTAAAACCTTCAGTCTTCAAACATGCCTGTCTTACAGTGATAGGGCCGTAGTGTGGACTCTGCACCACCCAAGAAGCCTGTAAACTACTTTTTTATTAATCTTTTTATTAATCTTCATTAATCATTTTCCATTTATGCACTACAATATCATATGCTTGTTTTTTTTATTAAAACATAACTTCTCCTTATCCCCACAAAAACACTATTTGTGACAAGATCTTTATAAAAATGTGAAGACTCCAAATCCAATAAACAGAAATGATACATCCTACATCATAAACCTCACTCTTCTATCATCTCATTGCCTCTCTACGCATCTCTCCATCCCGCCTCTATTTCCTCACCTGTGAATCCACCGCTTCTGTCCTCCACCCCACCTTCTCTGTGAGCTCTTTCATGGAGGATCAATACAAATCATCATAAACACAGGCAGACGCGGGGCACTGACGACGACCTGCTGCGAATTCTCTGTCTCAAAATCTCCCACGCAAGGTCATCTTTTGCCCTGTCTCAACACCTAGTGAAGGGTGCAAAGAAAGAAAAAAAAATTCGCAGAAAGAGTGGGGCTTTGAAGCCACGGAAACTCCATTCTGCAAGAACAGAGGCAACCACAATTTTTCATTCCATGTCCTTAAGCATGAGGTTGGTGTGTGTGCATGGGGCAGGGGTGAAAAAAAAATTCCCAGATAACTAGTGTCTGCAGTTTTCTTTTTCTCTTACACACAAACACATACACAGACATCTACCTCTTCTATATATGAACACAGACACACTCTCCTGCCTCTCATCTCCTCAGTCTGTGGTTTCAAAGGAAGCGAATAAGGCAGAAGGACAGAAGGTTATGCATTAGTACTGGTCAGTGCTCAAAGAGAACCCGTCATAAATAATAAAGGCTTCAGGAAGACCGTCCGGTCTCTTGTTAACGTCCGTACTCCAAGCCCAGTGCCGCACTACATCAGAAAACACTGAGATTTTCATTTCAACCACAAACCCGATGTATATGATTAGGTGACTGCTTCAATTATAGCGCACTACAGATAGTGGAGCAGTTATTTGATGAGCAGAGGATGATTCTCTAAAGTGGTGACAGCTTTTTTCATTTTGCATGAATATAAAAACAATTTGTTTGTGATTTTCAGCTCATATGATTCTCTTGTCCTCCTTAAAGGTTTGTGTTCTGTGAAGTAAAGAGAGCATGTCATATATACAGCCATCTTATGATGAGCAAATGTTATTTATTTCACAAAGAGACACTTTTATCCAAGCCACTTACAAGCAAGGAAAAATGCAATCCAGAAAAAATAGCAGTTACGAGTTAAGAGCATTACTCAAGAACGTGAAGAAGAAGACGTGGTGTTTTTACAGTTCAGAGATTTGAGCCCTTAAACTAGTGTGCTTACTTTGACAAATGGAACTTTAGAAAACATTTGGATCTCTGATTGTCATGATGGTACAGATAGTGACATAACAATAACAATTTTACAGCAACTATGTTAAGTGCAAAATAATAACAGATTATTCATGAATCTCAGTGTTTTCGGAAATTTTGAAATTCAGTTAAATCAGCTCGGTGACACAGTGGCGTATCAGGTAGGGTAGAGTTTCTCTTTATGTTCTCCTAAGCACAGTGTGAATTGCATCTGAGTTTCTCTGAGTTTCCATCTATAATCAAGCTACGTGGATTATCTGTCGTAAATCAATGCATGGCGTCCTGCAATACACTGTTATACCAGGTTGCTACCAGAACAGGCTCTGGATCTGGCATAGATCATATACTGTAAATAAAATTCTGATTCAAGACACAATGAAAATGCAGAATTAATCAACTTAAACCTCGCACAGTACATTCTGGTGTCAGTCCAATCTACATAGATGTACAACGACACGTGATGTCTTGTGATCATCATGTCAGGATCGGGATCATCATCCTCATATCATTCAGGGAGTTTTTCCTTGCCACAGTCCCCGGTTTGCTCATTATGCGTAGATGTTAGAGATATAGAGTAACTTCATTTTAAACTTTATTAATTTATTTATTTTATTCTGTTTCTATACTCGTGTAAAGTTGCTTTGAGACAATGTGAACTGTTAAAAGCGCTACACAAATAAATTGAATTGAATTGAACTGAATTATGCCTAATGTCACAGGTGTCTAGTGTTGTTGTAGGTGTGCGTCTGTTGTTACATGAATATTATCCTCATTTGTTTTCTCTAGCACTAAATCAACCTCTAAAACATTCAAACTAGAAACCCTTTACAAAGAATTGAGTACATCTGGGACCTACTGAAATACACTGATTTCTATAAATATACATTCTTATTCAATTCTATATTTTTCATTTGATTTTGCTGTTTTTAGTTTGTTATTGTTGTTAATCTTGTCTTGTTGCAGGTTAAATGCACATTTCATTTTGAACTCTTTGCAATTTCTTCAGATGTCCAATGGAAGTGCATTTTGCATACAGTATACAAACCTTTGCTCAACTTAAGACCTTAACTGATGAAAAACATTTGCCGCAAGATCATTATTACAATTCACAAAAATATTTAGACAAAATGCTTTACATTCCAGATGTTCATACCAATTTTTTTACTCCGTTATAAAAACATGAAACTTGAAACATCCATCCCTCAACCCTGTGCTCGAACAGCATCTTACCTGTAGCTATGGGCACTACAGACGCATTAGCGAGCAGATTACACATGCTCGGGAGGAACACATTAGTTCAATGGGAATGGGTGTCGGCCGTAAGCAGATGACTGAGGGCCATGTCTATAATGAGATCTAACTCCTTAAGAGAGGCACTTGGGGCCACTGGGCTCTATTTACACAGTCTGGCCTCATTGAAAAGATTGTGTATGTGTGTGTGTGTGTCTATATTACGTAGGCCCAGCAAAGCACATCAAGGCTCTCGTTGCATTAGGACCAATCCCTCCTCCTCCCTATTCACGGATAAGCTGATTACACAAACATAATGTGCATGTTTTGTTCCGGGGCCTGCAAGGGGGGATTTTAAGAGCAGTGCCTGCATATGTGTGTGTGTGTCTGTGTGTGTTTCGGTGTGTGTGTACTTATAAAGCAATCCAGGATAAAAAGGTAGTACTAATTTTGCTTGTGGCCAACCATTAAAACAAAAAAAAGTATGTCTCCAGGACACTTTTTGGATAATAAGTAGAGAAGAGATGCATTTATATTGCCCTGAAAATGCACTACAGTGTCAAAATAGGTTTCTTCCACTAGACATAACATGTCGGTTGTCCTTTGGCCGGTAAACATTTGAAATGCACAATTCTGATATTACTCTTCACATAAGAACAGTGAAGCATGAACCATATCCATCTGTCCATAACAGATACATTTTCCTCTCAACGTCCCCCTTAATTACACAAATCAATACACATTTTTTTAATCTATTCACCTTTTTTTCTCTCTCACTCTATCTTTTTGCTGAAGGTGACCCCTGGGCTGAAACGTGTCCTCCATTTCGGCAGATTCAGTATAAGTGCTGGCCATTTGGCTTGGACGTTAAGTGTATAAAATGAGTGGTCTTGTCTTTCTGGCCCTCTCGTTCTGACAGGCTGATGATAGAAGCATCACATCCTGGGGCCCCAATAAAACGCATAGTGACAAGAGATGAGGCTTTGGTCGCTGAATATAATGCTGGATTGTGCTTTGGAGTGCCTTATTATCTTGTCTCAGGAGGCTGGAGAGAAGAAGGATCTTGCAGGAAAAGAGTAGATGCCACACTGTACCCTCACACACAAGCACACACACTAGTTTGGCCTTCTAACCACCGTTTTTCGTTGACAATAAACAGCATGAGGTGTGTGTGTGTGTGGCAGCTTGAGTGCAATGTAGAAGAAATGAGCTTTTTAAAAGAATAGTTTACGTGCCATATATAATCAAGGGCAAAGAGAGGGTTTTTTTTGGAGTCAGAGTTATTGTGGCTTCACTGTTACTGATAATTCACACAAAGTCTTTGCCACCATATTCTTGTAAATTAATAACTGTGTGTAAAAAAAAAAAAATAAAAAAAAAATCTTTTAACTCTAGTCGATATTAAAAGCAAAACAAAAAATATTGTCTACCACTGGACTATTGTAAAACTTTTTTTTAGGGTTTTCCGTCTCTTTATTTATTACAATTTCATTGGCAAGCAAAATGGTGACTTTAAATAGTGACTCTTAACTCAATTAGAATATCTTATATTCTCTCCCTGTTTCTGCTGAGTCAAACAAGCTTCCTGGAAATAAAAGAGAACAAAGTTGGAGTGTTTCAAAGAACTTAAGTAGCATGAATCTTTTACAAGATCATGAAAAAATTGACAGCATTCTCTATCGACAAAAACGTTTAAAAATCGATCATTTGTCGATTTTTGCATTATATATTAGTCCAATAAATCCATGGCTGGAAACATCCTTGTTATTATAAGTTAGGAAAAGTTTCTATTTTTTTACACAGTACTGTCACCTGAACATATTCAGCTCATGAAAGCTTCGTTCAGCAGGAACTTTATTCATCAAGATCACAGGAAGAAGATAATATTATATATATTTGTTGGTGGTGATGTGATACTGACTGGTGAGGTCACTTTGAAACTACGTTATATATAAATAAGCAAAATTAGAATTTTTTTTAACTGTGATATTGGTATAGATACTCGCTGGTGTGTTTAGTGTTCTATTCTAAAAAGAAAAAACATTCAACCCGGTTACAGATTTAAGAAGAAATAATAAAGGATGGGTTTTTGAATGGTGATAAGTTTTCTTTAGAGTTGAAAAAGGAACGAAGAAAAATTATGAAGTTTGAGGTTTATTTTTCAGGCTAAAAGTTTAAATGTCAGCACAATCAACCTGTGCACCGCAGGATACCACACAATCTCTCTCTCTCTCTCTATCTCTCTCTCTCCCTCTCTCTCATACACACACACAGACACACACACACACTTATTCACACCTTGGGGAAATTTGATTCCACCTACTGGCATGTTTTAGGAGCTGCGAGGCAGCAAAGCTACCCGCTGCATCATCCTACTTCCCTCCTTTACATTTATTCACATTTCTAAAAATATTTGCAATATTGTTCA
>NC_083484.1:7775000-7812500 GCF_030014155.1 Tachysurus vachellii | reverse complement strand
TTGCAAATGTGAAGAAATGTCACCCAGTGTGACAGATGAGTGCGTCTGCGTCTCCTGTCGCCAGTTTGCCCCAGATTCTGTCATGCTTTTTTTTTGCATTCTGAACGAAAAACGATGTCCTCACGTGCAGCACAGCTGCATCCCAAAGCTCCTCATTCAAAAAATAAAAAAAGATTTTGGACAGTTCCATGATGAGGAAAGTTCTTCTCCTTGCAATAAGACTTTATGGAATTTATACTGATCATCGTCAGAAAACAGAAGACAGTCTCTCTGCACACAGTAGTAGTTATTTAACTGCACAGTAAGGTGATACACTGACACATGACCGTTTACTGGCTGACTGTAGGATGATTATTCCTTCAAAACAACCTCTGATTTACCAAATAATAAGTAAACAACGAGTTATCCAGATGTGATGCCCAAGTTCTCTCTAAACTCTTTTCATCTGCTTCATCCAACACTTTAACAATCCTGACAGCTGGTATTTTATCAGCACTTGCTAAAACTCCTCTGAGCAAAACTTTTCAACTCATCACTCAGTTGCACACACACACACACACACACACACACACACACACACATCAGCTATTCTCTTGAACCCCCTGGCTGTGCCGTGTGTGGCCCCAAAGCTTGGTGGTCAAATCGAGATAGCCGAGAACTGAAAGATGGGCCGAGACAAAAGAGGTGAGGATGATGAAGATGATGTACTCACTGTACAGCTTGTCTTCAGCATCCGGAGGCAGCAGGAGAGGTTCCTCATTAGTCTCGCTGTCCGGGCTGGGAGCCCTCTCATCCTCGCGCAGCTCGGCGCCTTCCATCTCTCCTCTCAGGGAGAGTAGCGGCTTGCTCAGCTGCCCAGTGATCATTGGAGCCTGGAGCAGGAAGGAGAGATGGAGGGAGGAGGGGAGAATCACCGGTTAGCACTTGGGTTCTCTGGCTTGCTATCGCTCTCTAATGCGTGCACACACATACACACACACACACACTCGCATGTGCTCTCTGCTGTTTCCCTTCTCCTGCTCTTGCCACCTTTTGCTCTCTCTCCCCCTCTCTCTCTCTCTCTCTCTCACACACACACACAAACATACACACTATCTCTCTCTAATGCTGATCACTCACTCACACAGCACTCTCTCTCTCTCTCTCTCTCTCTCTCTCTCTCTCTGCTGCCTGAACTAGCTCTCATAGACTGAAGAGATTCAAAACAATTCCATTTGTGTCCCACGTGCCCCAAAGGCCTTATTTACATACTTTATTCTTTAGTGTATTTACAATGTAATGCAATAAATCTTGTTATGCAACTATGTTCAGATTAAAATCATCCAGTGAATCATGTGTTTATTCTTCTCTTCCTCTGTTACAGGTTTTTTTTATGCTTAAATCCGTAGCTTAAAACAATTCTGTTTAAAAAAAATATTGTAGCACTTGAGTGTAAGAGTTGGAACAACAGGCACCATTGTGAATTTTAATGGCACACTTCAGTCAAGTACCTACAGAAATTTACATATACTCTTAATTGCCCCAATTCATCTTTCCACTCTTGCAATCAGTGTAACTCATTCCAAAGAGCACTTTTATGAGGCTACATAAAAAAGTAACATTCCATAATCATTTCATGCGTTAATTTGAATCACAAGTGCAAAACTCCCACAGCAGTGTGGGCCGCTGGTACTTCATGATAATTTACCAAAAAAAAAAACTTACCAAAATGGTGTCTCCAGAATCAAAGGAAAATGAGCTGAAGAACTACTAGTAAAGATATCCAAAGATTAGAGAGAGCAGTGCTAGAAATTTGACGCAGTTGACTCTTCACAAAGGCCAAAAAAGATCTGACAGGAAAAGCATCGGCTGGTTCAAGTCTGGGGTCGCCTCTAGAGATTCACCAGAGATGTCACCTCTACTCTCTTTTCCTCTCGCCTCTCTCCATCTCTCTGTCTCTCGTTCTGCCCCTCCTTCCTTAGATGTACCTCCTCCCTGCTTTCCTGATGGTGAAGCACATCATAAACAAATTCAGGCAGGAGGGGGAAAAAAAAAGAAACCCCTCCTCTCCCTCCCGCTGCCTTATTTAAGAGAAGTTTCTGCCTAAGTGGCTCTGAAATAGGGACAGGTGATCAGTTCGAATCTATCCAGAAAGAATAAGAAAAAAAAAGGGAGGGAGAGGTTGTAGTGAATGAGGGAGATGGAGGGGGATGTGGCTAGCTAGACCTCCACATCACCATATTTACCCCCCTTCAGGGTGATTCAATGATTGCGGGCCCTCAGGGGCCGCTGCAAATGCGCTCATCAGCCCAAGCACTGCAGACTTTGATGTGACACATGATAATCTATGAAAATGTTAATCAATAGGAATAGTTTAAGCTGTCGTTGGTGAAGCGGACCGGTCAATACTCATATACGCAGCAACAATGTCGCTTGTCATCGCTTTGCTGGAGTTCTTTCTCTTTTTTTTTTTTTTGCCGAGCACTTAAGCACAAGAAACTCAACGATGCGTCAATATGCCCCCCGTGCTGTCCCCTTGCCAGAGAGGTAAACACATTTTCCACCGCCGCTGAACGATAGTGCCACTCGCTCTGCATTCATTTAAACCAGCATCCCCTCCATCTACCCCTCCATCCATCCATCCATCCATCCTTCCATCCCTTCTTCTCTTTAAGTTGCATGGATAGGTCCAGTGGAGGGCAAAATTAATACCTAATTGAATAGTGCAGTCATCACAATAATCAATACTTTTTTATTATTTATTCTTTACAGTCCGTTGACTGGTTGAGAGCTGAGAAGAGCTAAGGGAGCGAGGGAGAGAGAGAGAGAGAGAGAGGGGAGAGAGAGAAAGGGGGAGAGAGGTTGAACACACAATAAAACAAGGAAAATTATGGCAGAGCAGAGGGAAAAAATTAAAGACGGACAAGGACGGGAAATCTTTCTCTACACAAGTTATAAAGAAAAATGGACAGAGATGCTTAAAGAACATTCTTTCAGCAAGTGAAAGTGAATCCTTTAGAATTTCCATACTTTTGCAATGTAAAGTATATCAGATGAAAGTGCATGGAATGGCAACTGACCTCAGATAAATAAATCAGTATCAAAATAATGTGTTCACAGGTAAAAAAAAAAATAGCAGCACCTGATTGTTACATTTCAATAAAAAAAAGAACAATTTTCTTTTTTACTGTGATTTGGGCATAATACATCTTCTCTCAAAAAACACATTTCTTTTATTTCTTTTGTGATTTCTGTTATTATAAAAGAGTCTTATTCACTTCTTCATCTGTAGAAACCCCTTTTCTATTTTCAGAAGCATTCTGAAATTTTTATAATGATTTTTACACACACTTTTACTTATCCCATTTTTTCACATAAATAAGATTAATAATAATGCTAAATACTGATAAATGAAACACAAGGAAGTCTCTCTCTCTATCTCTCTCTCTCTCTCCCTTTGCATGTGTGTGAAGAAAGTGGATGGTGCGTGTGTGTGTATATATATATATATATATATATATATATATATATATATATATATATATATATATATATATATATATATATATATATATGTGTGTGTGTGTGTGTGTGTGTGTGTGTGTGTGTGTGTGTGTGTGTGTGTGTGAAAGAGAGAGAGAGAGAGAGAGAGAGAGAGAGAGAGAGAGAGAGAGAGAGAGAAGAGAGACAGACTCTTCTTTGGCCTTGCAAGAGGAGAAACAGGGAAAAGCACTTGAATGTTGACCCCCTGCCTCACACACACTCCGTGTTCCCTCCCTGCTTGGAGATTTGTCTCTGTCTCTCTCTCGCTTGTAACATTTTCATGCTAATTGCTAATGGCTCTAGCTGTAGGGTTTCCAGTGTCCTCTGAGGACAGGGGAAGAACTGATGATTAGGGCAGCAAGCAAGCAACTTGTGCAGATCTCTTATCACAGACCAGCATCTGATAAACATCAGGCTTCATTTCCCTCTCATTATACTTTTGCTTGATTTGCAGTAACACAGTAGATTGAGAAATCTAAACACACGGTCAAGAAACCTGAGTGCAAGTACAGTACAGTAGTAACCATGTTATAATAAACTAACTACTGTATAATGAAAATATATTAATTCATATGTAGCCCCATGGTTTCCTTTCACATCAAGGTGAAAGGAAAAAAAAAATATATATATATATATATATATATATATATATATATATATATATATATATATATATATATATATATATATATATATATATATATAAAATTAAATATACCGAGTTTCTTCTTGGAATAATTCAAAGGCAATATTTTAAACTGGATAATTTTATTATTTTAAAATTAAAATAAAAATTGTAGTAAAGACAGATGCCTTAGAACAATAACTTATTTCCCAGCACATGAGTTTTTAACTGATTTTTGTAGTTGCTATAATACACAAACCTGAAAAAATATTTCCATCTACAAAGATCATTCCACATGACAGACTTTTTTTTAGTTCTCTTTGACATAAATAAATAGGAAAATAATCTGTGAAAAAAAAAATTCTTTTAAAACCTCTTCAAGAACATGTTTTATGTATAAGAGCAAACTGGAGCAACATGTAAGAATAAGAGAAGGTGGCTTTGGGGGAATGACTGAAAATGTACACTGATGTTGCTTCTGCTGCAGTGCAAAAGGTTTGTGTCCGCCAAGGGTCCACACACACACACACACACACACACACACACACACACACACACACACACAATTATTTATGTATGACAGGGTAAGTGAGTATACTGTATATGGTTGTCTGTAATTCAAATATATCTCATTCCTACATTATATACACAATTATGTGAAACAAACAGCATATTTTAACATATTGCCCTAATTTGACCTTTTTTTAACAGCACTATGGAGTTATTTTCATTTGTCAGTCGTATTAGACAGTTGTTTTTTTTTTTAATTAGCAGAAGATAGAAAAAGATTTCTATCAAATATAAAATCGACTTTAAATCGAGCCATTTATCAAACATCTAGCTGCAGTCCAAAGCCATCCACAACACACACACACAGGATCAGAGAAAAGACATAGAGATTGTGTCGTTGGCTGTTGACTATCAAAGCTGAGATTTAAAAAAGCTCTTTGAGGCCCAAGACACCATAAGAACCCACTGCTCCTCCTCAGATAAATATAAAAAGCCATTGATTGAGTGAGTTTATGTGGCTGGTTTTCTTTTTCCTTTTTTTCTTTCCTTCTTTCTTGGTACATCGATCTTTAAGCTGACCTTCTGGTGATTCTGAAGCTTATCTGACCCTTGTATTATAGCCTGAACATGGAGAGACTGAGAAAAATAGATACAGAAGAGTAAGTGTGTAAGGTAGAGGGACAGAAAAGGTGAAACAGGAGAGCAGTGTAAAAAAAAAGTGAAGGAACGAAGGAAGTAAGGGGTGACAGAAAAATGAGAGAGTTAGGGATTTGCATTTCAATAAGGAAAGAGAGAAAACGAGGCAATTAAACAACATAATATTTACAAATTTTGAGTACAACAAGATTTATTATTTTACTTCAAAGAGATGCACTTGCTTTTTATTCATCCTCATCCTCATGCCTCTTTGGTTAGTTGCCATCAGCAACAAGGCCTGTGTGTTGATTGGCCTGGCAGGGCTTTACCCAGGACCTGTCTGACACTGACAAATAGTTTTTAATACCTCCAACAACGCTGCATCCTCCAGAATAAACACAAGCACACACACATACACACACACATGGGTTTGGCTTGTTTACTGGCCAGATCATAATGCCCACCTTCCTGAAGAAAGCTGTTTTTTTTTTTAAAACTGTTTACACTGCTGCACATTGTCACACACACACACACACACACACACACACACACACACAAAATGCATTAAGCCAAAATAAATCTTTTAGTTATTTTAGTATTTGAAGTAAAAGCATTTTTTCTCAAGATCTCAAAATCCATGTTTTCTGTATGATGGGGATATTGGGATGATCTCTCTCTCTCTCTCTCTCTCTCTCTCTCTCTCTCTCTCTCTCTCTCTCTCTCTCACACACACACACACACACACTCACACACACACACAATACAATGGTCACCCAAATTATGTCAGTTTCATACAAAGGGAACGTAACTGTGGATGAGATGTAAACATTAGACATTAACATAATATGAGACAGAATAAACAAGAGCAACATTTAATATTGTTATTATAAATGTAACAGTACATTAGTGTGAAGCTATTGATTAAAGATGATTTATGTATTATTTAATGTGGTTTTATTATAATTCACTACACATGATTCAATAAATAGTAATCGCTTCAAACAGTTATTAAACTCCACCCACATTTCCTTTCCGTCAAAATCGGTTTATTCTAATTCTACACTTTTGAGATCTACTTCAGGGAGATACAGATATGTTAGAATAAAAAAGGCCTCTGCTTTTCAGTGTGGCATGATCTTCTTTCACCCATTAAGGCTGCTTTAAGTGAGAGAATTAACTAAAGAACAGATTTGTTAAATGCACTATCAGAGGCACAGCAGTGAATATGTAGGAATGAGATCCAGCTCCAAAATATAGTCTTTGTAGCACTAGTGTGAGTTTGAATAAATATTTAAATAAAGTAGTATAATGATACTTTTCACTGCACTTACCATGCCTGATGAATCTCAGGATAGAGAAAAAAGCCAGTGGCCGATAACCAGTGCTAGAACAAAACCTTAAACCTGTATAAAGACATACAGGAGAGATAATATGTTTT
Organism: Tachysurus vachellii; assembly: GCF_030014155.1. Lineage (NCBI taxonomy): Eukaryota > Metazoa > Chordata > Actinopteri > Siluriformes > Bagridae > Tachysurus > Tachysurus vachellii. The sequence goes on along the minus strand of NC_083484.1, from coordinate 7,805,769 downwards.
CCACTGTGCTCCCACAAACCAGGTAAACAATACATGTAATCATACACTCTGCCAAATGACCATCTTAGGAAATGTAATTCAGTAACTGCCATGAATTTACCACTTGACTGAGCTTTACATGGCATGCTCATTAACTGTGTAATACATACTACTGTAATTACCTGCCTGTTGCAGTGCATGAGAGCGTCTTAATGACCAGAGACAGAAAATCATGTGAATCAAGACATTGTCTCTCCCTTGTGGGAGTTAATTGCATTGTTCATGCCTGATTCCTGCATTACATCAGAATTATGAGACACATTAGTTTTTCCTTTACAGGGTAAATTAGCATTCTGGCCTTGCAGCCACTTACCTTGTGTGAGATTTCTGATTTGGTCCAGTTAATATATTTTATATTTAGAGAGAGAGAGAGAGAGAGAGAGAGAGAGAGAGAGAGAGAGAGAGAGAGAGAGAGAGAGTAATATAATTATATAATAAAATGGGGGCATGGGGCATGGGGCACACCACATATACATTACAGCAGAGTAATCCTCCGATCAAGAACTTGAGCCACCACTGTCCCCTCATATAATAATGAAGTGTTCTTAATTAACATTGAAAGAAAGGTGTAAATGTGAAGAATGGTGGTTTGTGTACATGGTGAAACATTTTTAAATTCAATTCAATTTTCAATTCAATTTATTTGTATAGCATTTAGCAATTTATTGTATCAAAGCAGTTTTACAGAAGTATGGAAACAGAAGAGAGAAAAAAAGAAATAAATAATAATAATAAGAAGAAGAAGAAGAAGAAGAAGAAGAAGAAGAAGAAGAAGAAATAAGAATAAAAAAATAAATAAGTGAATGTACACAATTAAAGTTTTAAATTAATTTAAAAAAGATTCACTTAAAATTTAAAATACTATATATCAATCCCTATCCCTAATGAGCAAGCCGGAGGCGACGGCGGCAGGAAAAACTACCTGAGATGATATGATGAAGAAACCTTGAGAGGAACCAGGCTCAGAAGGGAACCCATCCTGATAAAAAACATTTTAAAAAATGTTTTTAAAACATTTATGGAAGGTGTCGCTGTCAACAATTTCTAAATGTTCTCCATCCAGGAATATCTTTGGTACTGTCCACTGAAGACAAATGGCATTACTCATGTATCTTATCAGAAGGATACTAGACAACCATGGACATATACAGATGGTGTGACAGATCTGCAGGTGTCAATAAATGCATGTGTTTGTCCTCACACTCTCCATTTTGAAGCCATATACAGATGGTCAACATTTCTAAAATTTGGTCCTAAAGCAAACCTGTTCCTGCATAGCAATGCTGCTGTGCACTATAAGAGGTCCATGAAGACATGGTTTGACAAGGCTGCTGTGGATGAATTCTAGTGGCCTGCACAGAGCCATGACCTCAACCCCACTGGACACCTTTGGGATAAACCGGAACACCAACTGTGCACCAGGCCTCCTCGTCTGACATCAATGCCAAACTTCACCATGTTCTAAAGTCTAGTGGAAAGCCTTCCTAGAAGAGTTATAAAAGCAAACAGGGAACCAGCTTTGGAAAGGGAGTAAATATGGTTAATATTGTCAGGTATCCAGATGCTTTTGGTCATATTTACTATTTTTTATGTGTATATTTTCAAAGATTTAATTAATAAATAATGTATTATTTTCCTCTAAATTATTTATTACTGAACCTTAAAGATTAATCTCCTTCATCCTATGATGACTTTGGTATCTGAATGGGAGTGGTCTCATCCAGCATGACTTCTATACAATGAATTAAGTTAATTACTGATTCTAAAGATCTAGAAGAAAAAAGTTCTTGATTGTAGACTTTTGGATTCTATTTTTAATAACTGAAGTTAAATAACTGAAATTGGGCTGAAGTAGCTAATTAGCAGGATTAGAAGGTGTACCTGAGACTCCACATCCGAGCGAGTTCGACATGATATCTCAAGCAGGTGAAAATGGATCTGCTCCTAAGCTATGTGCACTGATTGTTTTCGCTAGGCTCTGCGGGAAAGAGGGAGGATGATGAGGGTGAGTGAAATAGCTGGCGCTCCCTGCTGCCCCCCCTGCCAACACCAGGCTGCCCCAGCATGCCATTATCGATCCGTCCAAGGAAGTAGACATGGAAAGGGGAGGGCATTGCAGATTGTGTTGAGAAAAAGAGAAAAAGAAAGAGGGGAAAAAAAAGAGGGACATAGAGAGGAGAGGTAGTTAGCGGAGGGCAAGCTGAGGCAAAGAGAGATGAAACAGGTTTATGCTTCTCCATTTCTCCTCACGCTCTCACCTCGAGTTCCCACAGTATTGCTAGTGAAGGGCAGCAGAGGGCAAGATCCAATAACACACAGCTCATGATGGGAAACACACCAAAAATAAAGAACATTTTAGACAACACCAACACGATGAAATTTATTTTAACTATTTGGTCCACTTCATTATAAACTTTCTTCACAGTCGTAACTGTTAGTTAGCATGTAACAGAAAGGAGAAAATGATTGTATGAAACCAAAATTACACACAATGTTTACAAATTTCCAGTGAAATATAATTCTCTAAAACCCTTTTCATAAGAACCATTTTAAAATCTCATAAACCTCTGCTACATAAATATTAGCACACAGGGGCTAAAATAATAACAGTGATTACGAGGTGGCCTAGTGATGCATTTTACATGATCTCCTATGGGTTTTCTATAGTGACTCCTGTTTCCTCCTGTCCCCATGTGCCAGTAGGTGGACCTTGTGTGTGTGCATGTGCATGTGTGTGTGTGTGTGTGTGTGTGTGTGTGTGTGTGTGTGAGTGTGTGTGTGTGTGTGTATACATGCATACGCTGCCCTGCATTGGCTGGTATCCCATCAAGGGTGTATTCCTACCTCGCTCTCTCTGTCGTTCCCAGTATAGGCTCCAGATCCCTCAAGACCTTGATATAGATAAAGTGATTAATAAAAATTAATGAATTAATTAATTAATTAATTATGCCCGTAACTGATTACCTGTGTAAGTTTCTACGCATGTGAAATCTATCTGAGGAATAAAACAAAAGAGAATCAAGCACTAGATTAGTAAAGTGCAAAGGGATAAGGTGAAAAGGTCATGTACAGTGCAATAAATTTGGAAGTCTGAAATAGTCAAAAATTTGCCAGAAAAGGGACACAAATAGCATAATATATAGAGTATACAAATCAATATGGAAATGTCTACAGTGCACAAATCAATATTTTGCCATCGGCAGCTTGGCTTATGCTTTTAAACCTGTGGTCTATATTGTAGAGTGAAGTTCACAGATCTAAGAAAATAAAGGAGCTAGAAATTTCCTGTATTGAAAAGAGTAGTCCAAGATCTCGCTACAGACAACTCCACAAGATTATGTTCAACATTTATTTTCATTTACTTTCATAAAGGGTTCAAACCGACAGTCTCACAACTAAATTAGATTATAATGAAAAAAACAATTATATGAGATTGTTTTCAATTTGTTTAATTTCTTATAGCTCATACAAATCTCCATTTCACTCAATGTCACTGTTTTATTTGAAATAAAATATTCTGGATTAAAGTCAAAACAATAATTGTCAATTTATTCTCATGTTAAATTATAAGATGGCTAAATGCTTTATTTAAATACAATCAGCTACTCATTAGTGCTACTATGAAGAAGTAAAAGCCCTTAAGAACAGTAAATGCACTTCCCAGTATGTAACTTGATAAAGGATACTTCATTTTATAGGCTCAAATCTTTATGAATATATTGTCAAACAAATAGCTTGCAAAATAATCTACATTACAAACAACACTGTCTGCACTTACACTTTGCCTTTCTTTGAAAAAAATGTACTAGATTTATTTCTAGATATTTTCTATGAAAGAGCTTTAAACTATTGCAGTTTGATGTAAAAGCACTGTAACTAACAACCTTGTCCTGTCCTCTTCGCCAGCTCCACTGAAACTAGCCACAGAGAACAAACAGGGGTCAGTGTGGATTCTGCTCCACACAACCTGTATTAGCTTTTGTTGTAGTTCCCATTTTTGAATAATGGGTACAATATTAATTCTTTAGAACATCCTGCAACACAACTAGAAGCAAATCAATGAAACATTCACTTTCCTGTACATGGCAACATTTTTAGTTCCTCAAAAGTTTCATGCAATTTAAAATATATGAAACGTTTACTGAGGACATTTGTTGAACATGAGCCAAATGAATGTAAAGTCACTGAATCTGAAATAAATTTGGAAAATGATTGCTCTACATTTGTACCTAATCAGGCACTAAAGTGTAAAAAAAAATTACACATAATGCATTTACACAAATCCACAAACATAATCCATTTACACAAATTACACATAATCTAAAGATTATCAGTTTTCCTCAAGGAACCATAGCCATTTAGCGGTATAACTTTTGAACACAAAGCCTTCTGATCTACAACTCAAAGCCTAAATCACTGAGCCACCCCAACAAGTACAACTAGCTTGCATTGATTCAAGTACTTCTGTCACTGAATTAACTCACACTAGAAGACTGGATCTAAACAATGCAAGCTAGTTGAGCCACATACATCCTCCAGAATGAACTTGAATGAATGAGATTTTGCAGTGCCTATAGAAGGCTCATAAAGGCTCAGTGTAGGTTCTCATTTCCAAAGTGTTAAAAAAAATAAGGTAATGTAAGATACAAAAACATAAACAAACAAACAAACAAACAAACAAATAAATAAATAAATAAATGCATTTGTTTTATAATCATTATGGCACCATCAGTCTTTAAATAAAATTTCTAGACACCCAGCAATGCTAAAAGAAATAAACCTTTAAATATAACACAACTAAATATAATTTTGGAGAGTTCCAGGATCTGTGTAAAACTAAATCTTTTAACACCATATGTGTTAACTATTTAAAGAAAAAATCCTTTCCTTTATTGTTTTTAACTCAAAATGGTTTTTGAATTGTGTACAAAAATCCTCTCATCCCGCTTTTTTCACTTCAGCACACTGAGGGTCAAAATATTCCTTAACAACAGCAGGGAGAAATTAATAAATCATGCACCAAAGTGATAGCAGAGTGACAAAAGCTGCTTGATGTAAGCAAGAGTAGCTGCAGGGGGTTAATGCAGCAGTGTTTGTGTGTTTGTGAATACACTGTGTGTTTGTGTGTGTGAGTGTGTGTGTCAGTGTGTGTCAGTGTGTGTCAGTAAGATCGGGCGTTGCAATGACATCTGCACCCAATAGAGCTTAAAGGTCAGCTCCTGAGAAAGATGACTGAGGAAGTGCCCTTGCTCTCTCCTGGTAGAAACACTATTCCTCAGGAGAGAGAAGACCTTTAATATATGAAGTGATGGATTCAGTACCTGGCTGCAGGGCAGAGATAATGTACAGTGCACCAAATCATTTTTTTTACTTTAATCCAGAGCATTGGATTTGAAATGAAACGAAGCAATGATCATTAGGGTAAAGTACAGAATTTACTGAGGGAAGAAACATCTATATTGTGAGAGTTTATTGAGAATTATAGCTAGTTATCCCATTTAAGCGCACTAAAATAATGTTTGATTATAGCTCAGTTCTTTCTGAGCCAATGTATTACTGAAAAACTACAGTATAAAACATATTCTTTGGATGGTTACTGGTTTTTGGAAGAATTTCTAAATAAGAGAGACAATTGAAGGTCCTATTTTCTTCTTTTAGCAAATCACATGGTCCACATATTAGATTCGGCAAATGTTTACACTGGATGCCCTTCCTGACGCAACCCTCCCATTTTATCCAGGCTTGTGACCAGCACTGAAAGGTAACTCTTTAGTGGCTGGGTTAAACCTGACCAGATATCAAACCTAGGCCACACCAATGAGAGTGCTGGTCTTGCCACTAGACCACCTGGAAATCCAATATGAAATAACCAAATTAAAAAAAAAAAAAAACGTGGAAAAAAATGCACATTTCAACAATATAAGAGAAAAAACATAAAATCCAAAAACAGTTAAATTGGATAAACTTTTTTATATGTTATTACTTTATTCAAAATTATTGCTTGGCACTGGAATGGTCTGACACTGGACCATTATAAATATAAGTTAAGTGAGACAGTAAATTAAAATAAAACGTATGTTCATGTTATGTAAGTGTTTCATGTTCTAGTAGATGGTCAAGTACTGAAGCAGCTTCAGGAGGCCAGTGTGCAGCAATAAGTTCTGGTCCAGGGACTCAACAAAAGCCTGTAGACAGTCACAGAGGAGTTTGTGTCCCTGAGAAAACATTCTCCCTTGGTGGCTGCTATCGCATCTCCCCTTCCCAACCCCTGTAACGATGCTCACCACCTCGTAACAAAGCTCACCACGGACGATGATGTAGAGGCCTACCTCAGCATGTTTGAGAGCATCGCCACCAGGAAGATATGGGACCGAGACGAGTGAGCTTGGATTCTTGCAACTTTCCCCACGGGGAGGCCCAGTTGGCTTACCACACCCTAAGCCTACGTAGCTGAGGCAGACTACAAAACGCAGTGAGTTCCACATTACACAAGTGGAGCTACGGGCCTGGTTCTAATCCTTGTTCTCAAATGGACCAGATTCTCTTGAAGACCGCCCTGAGAGATGCTGGGTGTTCTGAAACATGTTGTGGCCACTTTGAAGGCCACAACAGGAGATCCGCTTAGAGGGGGTGAAGGGACCACTCTTCAGCCACTCAGCACACTATGGAGTGAGGGAGCTACCCAGGGGGTGGCCCACCATAGGACCTGTAGCCCGCAACAAGCCTTTGTTCACCAAGCCAGACCCTCCCACTGGCCCCTCTAATGCTAAACATCGGCTAGTGGACTGCAAGGTCCACACCACCGAATGACCTCACCAAAAGTGTAAGTGACTCAAATACATCGGGAGCATTGTCACTCTCACATGACCAGAGGCTCTAGGCCAGCATGAAGAGCTGGTGTGGACCCTTCAGGAGTTATGTGTTATTGGTGACATAGGCCAGGTCCCTGTCACACAGGCAAAGATCCAGAGCTGAGAGAGAGGGTGGCCTCTCTTGGTGGGGATCATCCCAGAGCTCCCAGTTCCCCTGCGGCTGAGACAAAATTGGCCAGCGTTCTCCGCAGTCACTGCCAGGGTTCAGGGAACCCATATTTCTGCCTGGGTCACAGATACCCTGAAACAGACCTTGGTGAGGAGAGGGGCTGGTCTCGCTCCATCAGAGAACCAAGACCTAACAGAGTTGGTGGACCAATAAGCTGACGTCTTCACCTCCACTTTCAGCCTCACAGCATGCTATCAAGGAAGAGGTGATAAAAATGCTTCAGGTTGGCATCATCAAGGAGTTTGCCAGTCCCTGGTCCAGCCCTATTATCGTGTACCCAAAGCTTGGATCGACAACTTAGTAGAGAGTCTAGGAAAAGCCTGTTTCATATCCACCTTAGACCTGACCAAATGCTACTAGCAGGTAACCCTATCTCTGTTTGTTTGCCTGAAGACTCGTTTTCTCATTAGGCCCGCAAGGGGCCCCACCACCTTCCAGAATTTTGGGATATTGTGTTGAAACTGCATTGTCCCTCTGCAGCCACTTTTCTCTCTTAGCTTGTTGCTTATTCATCTGCCTGGGTGGACCAACTTGCACCACATTGGGGAGGTTCTAACACGCTGACAGAAGGCGGGACCCGAGCCTCCAGAATCCAGACTTATCCATAGCCTGCTCACTCAACACACAGAGGCAGTTGGCTTGTGCCTAGGGGGGTTGGTACTGTGGCAACAGGTCTCACACAGCCAGCAATGACAAGTCAGCAGGTGGCCACTAACTCCCATAACAGTGCTAAAGATAATGACACTCCAGCACCAAGGATAGTTGCCATCATTGCGTCTGCGGTATGGGGCCAGAGCTTTGGCAGCGGACCAATCAGAATGGACAACTGCTCTACTCACCCTCTGGGAGAAGTGCAGCTGGCAGAGAAACATAAAGCTGTGGTATTGTATGTAGCCAGAGCTAACCCATTGTTCTGTGCTGCCCTTTTTTCCAGAGAGCCAGTAAAGCTAGGACAGAGCTACCAAAGATGGAGGAATGTCACCAGGCCAGAGCTCCTTGTATCCACTGCTGATCTATGCCAAGAGCATCTTGGACACAGCCCTGTCCGCCAGTGCTCCGCCATCCAGCCTTCAGCTCCACGCTTCACCCTGCACCTCCCAGCCTGTTTTTTCTTGACATTTTGCTCACCTCCTCTTCATATTTTCTCAAGATTTTTTCCAAAGAAAAAACTAGCTTGCACTAACTTGCACTAGTTTTCACCCACCCTGTTGTCCTGTGTGTATTTGTTTTTGCATGCTCATTATCCTGACAAACTACAACTGTTATGAATGGAATACATTAATACATCCACACATAAACAAATTACATAGCTATAATAAATGCAAGCCTGTGATTTGTTAAAACTTAGTATCAAGTTTAATAAATATACAGTGTAAAATTTACACTGTAAAAAATTTAGACCTAGAGCAATTGTAACAATTCTGGTCTCATTTTATATTTCATGAAGACTAAACAGAAAATTGAACTAAAATTTGAAAATTGCACAAAAATGTATAACATTTAATATTTATGTTTATTCAAACACAGTAAAAAATAATATTAAAGCTCACTATGTACACAAGATGATAATCTGTTAAATGTTAAAAGAGGGTAATATTCAACGTAACCCAAGAAAAATATCCCAGGCGTAAAAACCATATATTGAAAAGAAGAGGCAAGTGAATAATTCATTAACAGCCTAAAGGTAGACTGACCAAAGCCAATGATGTGGTAATCAAGGGAACACTATTCTTCTTCTCATCAATTATTAGTATTTTGTGTATAATGGATTGATGAAGTGACCCCTACTTCTGCACCTGAGGGCCTTTCAACTATTTACCATGCTCTTTTCTAAAGAAACTCACAAAGAAGAAGCATATAGCTATAACAGATGACTGGACATTAACACACTTTACCAGAAAGGCACTTTCTGATGTAGTTCATAAAATAAATGACAAGACTGATAGTGTAAACTCTACAAGGCCCAGGTCTGTTCTAGGAGATAAGCCTGAGAGTCCCATCTTCCATTTCCTCCCTGATTCTGTCTTGTTTGATGATTGTACATTATCTAGTCACAGTCCAATCTTTGGCAGAGGTTACAAGTCACAGTCTTCATGGCATTATTGCACTATGGTCACTTGTTATGCCTGTATATCTGTAAAAAAAATATAGAACTCCTGCCCTTGTTCAGTCACACCACATCAACATAATCACACTGGACGTATTGACAGCCTGTCACAAATGAGCCTTTCCCAAGGCCATCTATTGTAGAAGTCTGTTCCGAATCAAAATTTAAAAATGTCTGTACAAATCTAATCACATGTCCAAGGGTATAAGAACATGTTTTATAAGGAGATAAAAATGACTGTTTTTCCTCAGGCATATTAGGATTATAGAGACTGTAGACTGAATGTTTGGACAGTGTCATGGAGCCTGATGTACATTTACCTGAGGTTTTGAATCCTAACTTCCCTCCAAATGCGTAAAGAATGAAAGAATGCTGTATGCGTTCACTATCTTAGTCTACCTATTAAAACCGGTACTTAACTAATAAGCACATTCCTTGGCAATAATTTACCATAACAATACTTATTCTCAGGGTAGGGTCTGGGATCCACTGTGACCATGAACAGCATAAAGCTACTGTTAATTGTAGTTAACAGTAAGACGGAAGAAAATACAATATGTATCAGTAGAAATATAAAAATATATTGAAATTTTATTTTATACAATTTCAATATATTTTTATATTTCTACTGATACATATTGTATTTTCTTCTGTTTTAAGCATAACTAAGTAAATGGCTAAATGTTTATTTTAGCAAACAAGCTGATCCTGTGTTTTGGTTATTGTTCGTGTTCCAGTTATGTGGATTGGCTATGATAATTAGCTCTAGTTTCCCTGTCTAAAACACAGTGTTTCTGGTCTAGGCTGCAGATCTACCTTGGTAATAACCATAAAAATAATAATACACATTGGAAAATTTTATGTCCAACAAGTTGAACTGTTTTTGTTCACAAACTGAGCATCTTATTTGCTATAGTACGTTCTGTAGGTCAGAGAATAATTTTCAGCATACTACATTATAAAGATGGTCTTTTATAATCAGCAAGCTTGGTCAAGTGCCCATATAGCCTTGAGGTAGCTAGCAAGCAGCTAAACTTACTCAGTGCTTACTCACTAACTTTGGAAAGTAACTAACTGTGATGAGTAAGATAATGCTTTATTAATTCCAGAAAATTCCAGAGTTATAACAGCACACAATGTATGCGTACACACACACATGCATACATACATATATTATATTCATTCATTCATTCATTCATCTTCTACCGCTTATCCGAACTACCTCGGGTGACGGGGAGCCTGTGCCTATCTCAGGCGTCATCGGGCATCAAGGCAGGATACACCCTGGACGGAGTGCCAACCCATCGCAGGGCACATATATTATATATATAATAGAATTAAATACACTTATATGCAGGTTATATCAACCATGCAAATATACAAAACAACAGGATAGTGATAATACATGGAATAGGCAAAATGAAACAAAATGTAAGCAGGCGCACTAGTATATAGGTTACAAGGAAGATGTCACTGTGTGGGATTGGACTGAGCAAAATTCAAAGTTTGATGCTCATTCCACAAGGAATAGTGCAGAAATTCAATGAGCCTTCTCAGATGGATAAGTAATGTGTGGAAATGTACAGTCTGATGGATGCAGGAAGAAAGGACCTGTAAAAGCATTCCTTTCTGCACTGAATCAGGAGACTGTGCAGTGATTGTTGGATAGATAGCTGGGAGTGATTGCTCATGATGGCAGTGAACTTGGACATTATCATTCTCTATGCTACCATCTTAACTGTGTCCAGCCTGAAATCCATGACTGACCCAGCTCACTTAATAATTTGGTTAAGCCTGTTGGTTTTGGTGATGCTTCCTTAATACACAGCAGCATAAAATATGCACTTGACACAACAGACTCACAGAATGTTCAAAGCAACTGATCCTACGCTCTGGAGGACCTCAGCCTCGGTGGAAATTAGTTGCCTTTGTTACTTTTTGTATAAGGCTGTTTGTGTTCATGTCCCAACTTGTCACTATGCTGGTCACTGTACCACCTTGACATTCAGACCACCATGATAATTGGAGCTAAAGCAGATTTCTTTTAAAGGAGCTCTCCTTTGTATTGCTGGTGATAAGCTGAAGATATTTGCACTTAGACCACATGATAAAGCTGTTCCTGTACTTCCTCAAGCTCTTGTATTCATTCCGCAAGCGACAACACCTGAGAACTTAAACTCAATATGGCAGGTTTGAGAGTCATACCTGAAATCAGAAGTATAAAAGGTGCATAGGAAGGAAGAAAGAGCTGACATACAGTTCACACATTCTGTGGCCTGCTTGTCAAAGGTTAAGCTAAAGATATAGAATAGTATATAAATGCATGAAATAAGGACAGAGAATAACATAGAGATTAAAATTTCTTTTATTAATGAAGTACACCTTCATTAAGAAAAAAAATGTAATGCAATTTATGCTTTTCTTTAGAGACAGATTTGTAACCAAATTTATTAGGAACCTCATTCTTATTAAAACATTGCATTCTGAGATACTATGTTTTTCTAAAATCCAGTGACATGCTATTGTAATTACAACTGTAGATTACTAGACTATCCATGAAAATCCCAGGAGATCAGCACTTTCTTAAGTACTCAAACCAGCACATCAGGCACCAACAAACATTCTGTGGTCAAAGTCACATCTGTCCTGTTCCAATATACATTCAGACCAGAACACCTTAAAAACTGAAGCTCTTGATACGTGTCTACATAATTTTTATTAATTAAGTTCTGCCTTGTGATAGGCTGGTTGGATTTTTTAATGAATGAGATTTTCTTAATAAATTGAAGAGTAAATGTATTTTATACAATATGGTTAGTGGCTTCAAATATGTTGTGTGTCCTGGGGATGCTCTGGTGAGACTCCTAGCCTAGATTTTTCATCCCATTGCAATTCTTTCTTGAATATAGAATAATCTATCTAGTAATTCCTAATATAAGATTACAATAAACCATATACATGAGTATTAAACATTCAGTTACAACCTTTTGTAACTAATTACTAGAAAACTAGACTTGTAATTAAGCAATGTCTTGTGTCATTGGCTAATTTTAAGCATTAGATGCTTAGAATTAGCAACGTTATCTGCCTACAGAATAAGAAAATTTGTCTCCCATAAAAGAAACCCCAGATTTGTCTATCAACCCTCAAAGAAAGCCCAGAACCCAAGAGGAAAGTAAAAATGTTATGTTGATTTGAGTGAGGTATTCAGTAAAATATAGGGGACTTAACTTGAGTAAAGGTTAAGCCTACCCTCTATGCACTTGTACCATCAACCACAGAACAGGTGAATGGAGCCATGCACTAAACTAAACTTAATCTGTGCATTGCATACAACCTAATACTCATTAGTGAAGGGTAAGAGTAGACGATGGCTTTCATTATTAACAACGGACACTACAAGTAGCTGGTCATGCCATATGGATTCATCAATGCACAGTCACTGTTCCATGCCTTCATAAGTGAGTTACTCTGGGAAATCGAATTAATCCAAAATGAAAACATATCTTCCAGATATGTGTGGTTTTGCAAAACAGAGTAATCTAATGGATCAGAGTAAAGTGGAGGCAACCTCCTGGCCCAAACCTAAACCTGTGATGAAGATGTAAAGATTCCTGGGGTTTGCTAACAGTTGCTGACAGTTCATTCAGAGCTTAAGTATTGCGGCGGCCCAACAAACATCCCTCCTCAAAGGAACCCTGAAACCATGAACGCCTTTGATGCTTTGAAACGATGGCTTTATGGACATCCTGAGATTAGATCATGGTGTTCAATTCTGCTAGCAGATATGTCAGGGCTTTTGCAAAAGACTCACTATCAATCTCTCCTCAGGTTACCACCACCAATATAATGATTTGTCTTCTAATGGTTTGTATGAAAACATTTTATCATCTAGCTCAAACCTTTCTACTCCAGACCACCAGAGGAGGCCTCCCCTGAATATTAAAAACACTTCAGTTCTATTTCTAATTTCCTGTGGAACTGCTGTATAACACATATCAACTTGATCTCTGGTGCAAAGCTTTACATTGTCTGTATTTGTGAGAATTCTGAGCCATGTTTTTGTGGATTGATTTTCTGTGTTTTATCTAATTTCTCTTTACACAGTTTTGCCGTTTGCGATCTGATGATATTTTCTTCTAATTTTGTTAGTTTGACCCTGCCTGGTATCTTATCAATGTTCTGGAACTGTATATAGATCTCTAAATCTAAAAACAGATTGAACAATCTTATATTTCATAATTTTTTTAGGTTTCACTTGTTTTTCACCAGAGGTAGATGTTTCTCATGTTTTTATATGCAGTTCTTCACCAGATAGCCGTGTATTGCTGCTTATAACCTTGATAACCTTATCTATGGTTCTGAGCATCCACTGACTTTCAGGTTAACACCACTTGGGTGGAATGTAGTACCTGGTTGAAACACAGGGGCATTTCCTCTACAGTTTATTAATCAAAATATTTTGAATGGATATTGATTGCTATTAAGTTTTGGATTGTTTTTGTTTAAATACAAATAAAGTGTAAACAGCAAAATTTCACCATCATCACCTCTTTCCTTCTTCTATAGATGTGCTTGTTCTCTCTAAATATACTCTGTTAAAAATCTACTACATAACAACTCGTGACAGAAACCGATGAAACTCCTCTAAAAATACCAGTTTAGACTGAGTCACACTGTTCGCTTCTCATGCTGGTGTCTTTAATGTCTCCTACTGTATATAATAAAACATTCACATCCGACAGATAGAAATGGACAGCATGTTTGAGAAGATCAAATTTATTCTACAGCATTTCATTTTTGCATTAGACTGAGAGATTACATTATTGTATAATTATAATAGCACATGAGTGAGAGTGTGGTTACTCTGTATATTAACATGTCTGTAATTTGGCCGGAGTTTATCACTACATGCTTATATATGAACAGGTGGACAGACACAAAGACAAACCAAAAATATAACTCATCCACCATCTAACCCTATCTGTTATACTATCCAACCTCAACTGGTGCAGGTAAAGAGATTCCACCCTATACGAGTGTCCATACAACAATTTGATGGGGTTCACTTCACTGTTATCCACGTAGTTCAGTTTCAGACTACACAGTTCACTGGTAAACCACATGGATTACTATTAGGCCACTGTGTACATATTTCACTGACACAGTTCACTATTAGTCACTATTAGTTCATTATTTGTCAGCACTGTACATTATTATCCCTCACGGATCACGATTAGCACAAATGGTTCACTAATGACCTATGAAGGCCATCATTCGTTCGCATGATACATAAAAAAACACAGAGATCATCAGCTTGCACAGTACAATATTAACCCATGCAGTTCACTATTGACCCACACAGTTCACTGTTAGCAAACACTGTACAGTATTAGCCAAAACTGTAAACCATTACCCCCCATGGTTTATTGCCTACACAGTACATTAGCAAACTACACAGTATTATACCACACTGTACTCTATTAGCATACACTGAACACTATTAACTCGCATTGTACACTGTTACAGTAGCTCACATTATACATAATTACCTCCCAAAGAACACTATTAGCTCACACTGACACTATTAGCTTTCACTATATTATTAGCTCACACTGTACACTATTAGCTCACACTGAATACTATTAGTTCACAATGTACACTATTAGCTCACACTGAACACTATTAGCTTACTCTGAACACTATTAGCTCACACTGAACACTATTATGTCACACTGAACACTATTAGGTCACACTGACACTATTAGTTCACAGTGAACACTATTAGGTCACACTGACACTATTAGCTCACACTGAACACTATTAGGTCACAGTGAACATTATTAGCTCCAACTGTACACTATTAAATCACACTGACACTATTAGCTCACACTAAATCATATTATCTCACTGCTACAATCCCAAATGGTGTTTAGGGGTATCGTTGGGAGGTAACAATATGAAATGATTCTAAAGTTAGATTTCTGGTGTGTATCTGGCAATCAACGACAAGGACAACAAATAGTGGGCAAAACCTGTCTCTATTATCATACAAGTGGTGGTGACAAAAGTGGTAACATTTACGATATCTACAGAAACAAGATAACAAAAGACACAAAGGGATAAAGAGACACGAACGGTGCCCAAAAAAAGAAATAAGCAAAACAAAACTGCGCTAACTTGAACTTAACCCTCTAACCTGAACTACAAAGGAAAGTAATAAAACAAATCTTCAGAGTTAATGACGCCCTAACTAACCTATACTTTCTATACAAACAAAAGGTACAGAGGGTGGCATGTGCTCCTAACCTATTGTGTGTTGCACAATGTATGTCACGTGACGTACTCACCTGTCCAGTTTTCCCCAATATAACCAAGATCACATACACAATGTGAATAAACACAAGCATACAGATGCAGAACGAGTGACTAACAAGACACATACACAAAGTGACTAACGAGTCACATACTGTACACAAAGTGACTAACGAGTCACATACACAAAGTGACTAACGAGTCACATACTGTACACAAAGTGACTAACGAGTCACATACACAAAGTGACTAACGAGTCACATACTGTACACAAAGTGACTAACGAGTCACATACACAAAGTGACTAACGAGTCACATACACAAAGTGACTAACGAGTCACATACACAAAGTGTCTAACGAGTCACATACACAAAGTGACTAACGAGTCACATACACAAAGTGACTAACGAGTCACATACACAAAGTGACTAACAAGTCACATAGCCCTCTAACAAATTAGCCCATGTCTTCTTTCTCCTTCTGTTTTTGTCTCTGTTTCTGATTCTAATCCTGATTCTGGTTGATTGGTGGATCGACGGGTGACGTCACACAGGATAATGAAGATTGACGGGAGGTGTCCAATGGTAGGGATCTGAAATGATAGATAGTGGAGCAAAGAGAGAGAGAGAGAGAGAGAGAGAGAGAGAGAGAGAGAGAGAGAGAGAAAGAACAAACAAAACACAGAACCCACAAACATAGCACGTAACACTCACACTGACACTATTAGCTCACACTGAACACTATTATGTCACACTGAAACTATTAGTTCACCCTGAACACTATTAGCTCACACTGAACACTATTAGCTAACACTGTACACTATTATTAGGTCACACTGAACACTATTAGCTCACACTGTACACTATTAGGTCACACTGAACATTATTAGCTCACACCGAACACTATTAGCGCTGTTCAGGATCAGTACACTGCATATATTAATATAAATATTTTAAATTGTTTTGCAAGACGGTCAAGTTTTGCTCAAGTTTTGAAGACAGGACAGCGTGACATCACGTATCCCATGGGGGAGTTGTGTTTGGTAAGGATCACTGACCGCAATTTAACCAAATACAAAGTATTTGTTTCATTTCCATTTATTAATGTGTGTGTGTGTGTGTGTGTGTGTGTGTTTGTGATAATGATTTTTTTTTTATTATTTGTTGCGTTAAATCTTTTAAATTTAAATCAGATAGTGCTATTTTCTGATTGGCTATTGTGTAGCTTCTTTTTTTGATTGGCTGATAAGTGTCAGTCTCGACTAAGAATTGAGACGCACTTGATTCTTGCCCGGTTCCATAGAGACAGCCGTGCGGACTGATACATTTTGGGCGCTGCGGCATATTAAATATATGATAAATAGTCAAAAAGTTTTTCTGCGTGAGAAATACGATGTGTGGCGGGAGAGCGTGACAAAAGACCCAAATGCGTTACTGTTACTCTCAATGCGTGACACTTGACAGCCTTGGTTTTGCAAATGTCCTTAAATGAACCCTTAAATGTTGTCGAGACTGCAGGTTAAAACTACATTTCCCACAATGCACTTCAGCTTGTTTTCTGTTTTGGTCATGTGACTGTTCTTATGATCAGTCTCAACTGCTCCAGCAATACCGCTACACACAAGGAGTTTACGACTAAATCATTGTAGTTATAAAGACTGCTGAAGTGTCTGAGCTCCATTATTGTTTTCCTCTAGTGAAGTGGGAAGATTCCTCGGTGTCTGGATAAATTAACGGCTGTGGCTAGTTATTAGCAGTGAGCTATGTCGGAAGTGGAGGAGCAGGTAACAGTCTACATTAGAAATCTAAGACTTTTAAATCCATTTGTGCATCTTAGATTATATATAAAGTGTTTTAATATACATGTACAGTCAGTGTACAGGTATATTTTAGAATGCTAGCCGTTTGTAATGCTAGCTGTTAGTCACAGCGGTTGTTAAACTGAATATCAAATAAAGGTTTGACTGAGCGAAGGATGCTAATATCAATTTTACAATAAGTTACACTTATTATATATAGAAATTAAAGTGTACAGTTAAACATGTTTCGTCAGTGCTGTATAGTGTTCAGTGCTGTATAGTGTTCAGTTCTGTATAGTGTTCAGTGCTGTATAGTGTTCAGTGCGAGCTAATAGTGTTCAGTGCGAGCTAATAGTGTACAGACTAAGCTAATAGTGTTCAGTGTGAGCTAATAGTGTTCACTGTGAGCTAATAGTGTTCAGTGTGAGCTAATAGTGTTCAGTGTGAGCTAATAGTGTTTAGTGTGAGCTAATAGTGTTTAGTGTGAGCTAATAGTGTACAGTGTGAGCTAATAGTGTACAGTGTGAGCTAATAGTGTACAGTGTGAGCTAATAGTGTACACTGTAAACTGATATTGTACAGTGTGAGCTAATAGTTTACAGTGTGAGCTAATAGTGTTCAGTGTGAGCTAATAGTGTTCAGTGTGAGCTAATAGTGTACAGTGTGAGCTAATAGTGTACAGTGTGAGCTAATAGTGTTCAATGTAAACTGATATTGTTCAGTGTGAGCTAATAGTGTTCAGTGTGAGCTAATAGTGTTCACTGTAAACTGATATTGTTCAGTGTGAGCTAATAGTGTTCAGTGTGAGCTAATAGTGTTTAGTGTGAGCTAATAGTGTTCAGTGCGAGCTAATAGTGTTCAGTGCGAGCTAATAGTGTTCAGTGCGAGCTAATAGTGTTCAGTGCGAGCTAATAGTGTTCAGTGCGAGCTAATAGTGTTCACTGTAAACTGATAGTGCTCCGTGCGAGCTAATAGTGTTCCGTGCGAGCTAATAGTGTTCCGTGCGAGCTAATAGTGTTCCGTGCGAGCTAATAGTGTTCCGTGCGAGCTAATAGTGTTCAGTGCGAGCTAATAGTGTTCAGTGCGAGCTAATAGTGTTCAGTGTGATATATAATTTCTTATATATAGAAATTGAAGTCTACAGTTACACACACATTGTAACTTCTCTGAGTAAACTGCTGGACTCTTGCTTATGTATTCAGAAAATTGAAATGTCTCGCGAAATATTTTTCTTTTCTAATTAGTCTAGTAAAATTCACATTCTGTGCAGTAAACTATACATGTGTAATAATACTACATGTGAATCTTATTTTCCAGGGAAAGAAACCTGGTGAGGAGTCCACAGATGACTCGGAGGTAGGATTGTGGTTCTCAGCTTTTAAGCACTTTGCAGTTGCTTTTATTTTGAGAGAGAATTATAGGAACTGTTTCTTTTAATCCTCTTCAGAAATTGTTGTAAGGTTCATGAGATCATGCAGTGCTTAAACATCTTTTGTCCCAGACGCATGAAGCCAGTTACTACATTTTTTCAGCTGCCTTCCTACAGATAACTGTATTTTGACATGAATGATTCCAGTACCAAAAAACACACAGGAATGATTTTGAAACTTTGGTAGTGAGCTACCTTGCTACGTTGGCATCGTTCTAAAGCCAGCTTCCATTGTTTGTCTACTATCTCTGCAGATTTGCTTATGTTCACCCTGTTTGCTTGTGTTTTCTCCTTGTTCTCCAATTTCCTTCCTAAGCATGGCAGTAGATCAGGGATTCTTAAAAAAATTGGGGACCATAAAGGACACGGTGAAGACTTCTCCACACATTATACACAGAACTGAACTACACCAAACACACACACACACTCAACTGTGTGGACTGTACAGATCAATCACTTACTCAATTTATTTTTTGCACACAAGTATGTACATGTTTACTGGAATCCTCTCTGTTTACAGTTCTCTAGTTTTGCACACTGTACTTTATAATATACAGTGGGGCCTCCTGGTGGTCCAGCGGCAGGATTCCATGCTCTCATTGCTGTGGTCTGGGTTCGATTCCAGGCAAGGAGCTAACCCAGCCACTGAAGAGTCTCAGTCCAGGTCCCAAGCCCAGATAAAATGGGAGGATTGTATCAGGAAATATATCTGGTGTAAAACCTGTGCCAAATCTAATATGCAGATCTTGTGATAATCTGTGGTGACCCTGAAAAGGGGTTATATAAATCTTTATAATATACAGTATTATATTAATAATAATGGTTGGCCCACTGGTTGGTGCTATTTTTTTTTTTATTATTTGTCCTGTAGTGTTTAGTATTGTTTTATTGCACAGTGCATCTTTTGTCTCACACTGTTTGCACTAGGTTGCACACAATGCACTTTATGTGGCTAGGACAACTTTAAGTCCTTAGCTCTGTGTTGTTTTATGAGCTTTATATTTTCTATGTAAAACCATGGTCCTGGAGAAACGTTTCATTTCACTGTGTACTGTGTCGGCTGTATACGGTTGAAATGACAATAAAAGCTTCTTGACAAGATATAGTACTATAAGATTTAAACTTTTAATGTATTCATGCATTATTTGTGTGACCTATGTGTGTGAAGTATCTAGAGACTGGAAAACCTAAAGGTTTTAATTCTTGCAATGACTGACTTAGTGGAGAGTGTTGTGTAGTTGCCTGCTTTACACTTGATGTGTGATATTTTGCTTGTGCATGCAGAAGCAGCGGTTACACAAGCTGCATTATAATTCACACACATGCTGTGTATGTTCTGTATGTCCAGAAGATTTAAAAGTCACATCCACTAGATGACATGTCAGAGCCAAGTGTAAATGCAAAATGTTAAGCAGTTTTACACAAACTAATGAGATCTGTATATTTTCATTGTTGTTATAAATTCTATCTAAAATATCTGACCTTACATTTAAAAGTATTTACTAATCTAGAAAATCCAGAAGCCTGCTTTTGGTAGGTTTGAAATGGAGAGGTTTGTTTTAATGTTTTCAGACCTGTTGATCTGTGCCTTGTTTCAAAACCGAAACTTTTTCCCACTTTTTGTTTTCACATTTTAAAGCATTTATTTATACAATTCACATGTGTATTTATGTGTATTTATACAAGTCACATGTAGGTAAATTGTCATCTCATTGGTCAGAGGGTGCCTGGTAGAGATGAGCCGGATACTCGGCAGAAACGAGTATCCGGTACGGATAAAGCACTTCTGCCGAGTACGAGTATTATATGAGTCAATATCTGTGCTCGGATTGAATGAAAATCATCATTGGGTAGCTGATTGTGTCAGCGTTCTGTGATAGGATAGTCACAGCGCCCCTCCCCTACAGTGATAGGCTAGTCACAGCGCCCCTCCCCTACAGTGATAGGCTAGTCACAGCGCCCCTCCCCTACACACATACAGATGTATTGTGTTGCTGTGTCTCACTCTGCTCACTCAGTCACACACACAACAGCTCTCTGTCTCTCCCTCAGTCACTCGGGTTCGCAGGTCTTTTCCCTTAACGTTTAGGGTTTCTTCAGCTTTTTACTTCAGGTTGTAACGTTAATAATACGTACTTACTAACCAGTAGAGTTCTGGTAAACGTGGGTTCGTTCAGACGTGGTGCTTGCTTGGTAGAATGCGACTCGCATTGCGTCTCTGCCTGTCAGAGATTTTTTTTCTTTTTTAAACCTTCAGCTGCCTCTAACCAGTAACCAGACACTGAGTGTCTGACACGTTTTTGCTGTATTTCATAAAAACATAAAGGTAGTAAGCTAGTGTTATAAATATTACAAATTAATTATTACCGGTTAAAGCCCCGCCCATTTCAAGACAAGCCCCGCCTACTTCTGGGTTAGGCCCCACCCACTCCGAGATACAGATAATTCATATGGTTAACAGATACGGATACAGATACAGATAATGCTGTACTCGCTCATCCCTAGTGCTTGGATATGTTTCAGGGTTAAGCTCATAGTGGTCATCCATTTTACTTGGTTTTTGGTCCAAAAAGGCATTTTACCTAGTTTGGTGAGCCATTAGCAAATAAACACACATTTAATATAATGCAGAAGCAGCTGGTCGGGGTAATTTGACCCTTTTTTTAATTTGAGCCACTACAACAGTTTTTCATACTACTGAACAAGACTAAAATAGCATCTATTCATTTAAACCTGGTTTAATGGGAATTTATCATCATTAATCTATACAGCTTGTCTATTTTGTTGTTTCTCCAGGACCATGGTGCAACACATAAAAGTACACAGGACTACATAAAGTGCACATCCACAGCAGTTTGAGACAAGTGCAGGACAAAGAATACACAGAACAATGAACATACAGAACAATAGAATAGAGTTGTGCAGGGAAGCTGTTTCACGGTGGACTGTAAACTGTTGTGTAGTGTAGCAGCAATAAGTCTATAACTGTGATGCAGCTTTGTAAAGTACAGAGTGCAGACATATTGAGTCGCACTAGGTTGTGTTTGACTAATCCAGGTGAGGGTTGGGAGACAGCAGGCTGTTGAGTAATCTGACTGGGAAACTGTTGCTGAGGCTGCTGGTGATGGCTCAGGTGCTCCGGTACCTTCTGCTAGACGACAGAAGGGTGAAGAGGAGGGTGAGAGGGCCGAGCAAGGTCGTCTGCATTACTGTGATATTTTGTGCATGCGCTGGTTATTGTAAAGGGTTTCATCAGTTCTCAGTCAATGACAATTAAATATACACATTCTTATTGAAAAGATTTCACCTCTAATGTTGTGTTAGACATCGTGAGTACTGATAATGTTGTACATTTTTAAATGCCATTCATTTATTGTAGCCTTTAAATAATAAAACAGTATAATTCTGCAAAATCTCTTCAGAAACCTTGGTATACATTTCTGATTCTATTTATTACCTCCTTTTTTTTTCTCTATATTTCTCTTTGTTTATTTAGCAAGTGTGTTGACCGCACAACCATCGCAACCTCAGCAGCTTCTTGTCACTAGGAGAGAAGCTTAACTAGCGAGTAATGTGAATGTGGTTTAGAATGTAGGAGGCAGATGAATATGATTCTGAAAAGGTTTCTCTGTCACCAGAGTATCCACATGCCTGCGAGCGGATAAATAAAATACTGTGTGTCACACAGAGATGGGGTGGAGGCTGTAAGTGATAGAGAGAATGAAATGTCAAGCAGTTACTGAATACCTCCACTGCAGCTCCTTACAACATAGAAGGAGTAAATAAATAATAAATAATATATCTGTGGGTTCAGGGTAAAACCTCAGTGAGTGTAGTGATTTATTGTAATTCCTCACTCTTCCTTCAGACTCTGTTACCTGTTTCCCTCTCTCTCTTCTCTCTTTTTCTCTCTCTCTCTCTCTCTTTCTCTCTCTCTCTCTCTCTCTCTCTCTCTCTCTCTCTCTCTCTTTTTTCTCTCTCTCTCTCTCTCTCTCTCTCTCTCTTTTTTCTCTCTCTCTTCTCTCTTTTTCTCTCTCTTCTCTCTCTTTCTCTCTCTCTCTCTCTCTCTCTCTCTCTTTCTCTCTCGCTCTCTCTGTCTCTCTCTGTCTCAATTAATTTCAATTAAATTTTATTTGTATAGAGCTTTTAACAATTGACATTGTCTTCAAGCAGCTTGGAAACAGAATAAATATTGTAAAGTTTAAAATTAAATGACTAATAATCAAGCCTGCTGCAACGTGTCTCTCACTCCCTGCCTCACTCTCTGCCTCACTATCTGACTCTCTCACTTCCTGTATATTTTTCCGTAAGTATCCACACAACAGTTACGTATCTAAAGGGTTCTGCTTTTAAAGCAACGTTTAATATGTAAAATGAATAAAACAAAACAGAGCATGCTGTTAAAGAAAAATAATCAACAGCAGTGTGGCAACAAAAAATAACATCATTAACCAATAGCAAACATGTAAAACAAACATTTCTGTTCTGGACCAGTTAAAGGTGATTACTTTTTGGTTTGTAGCAGTATATCTTTTCTTATATTTTTGGTTTCATTTCTTGAATCAGTTTCAATCTCAAACTCTAAATATTATTAGATTACTTAAAACGCTCATCATACAAGTCCCTGTGTATGAGCTGTTGCTATAGCAACAATAATGCATTAGAATTTCAGAGCACATTCATTTTAACCTATTGTTCACGTCACAGCTGGAACTACCGTTCAGGCCGTGCTGTTGTACAGGAATGACGCACCTTCTGACCAATCTGAACAAGACTGGCTAAATACTATACTGACTAAAATCATAAATAAAATCATTTCCCGTTTGTAATGCAAATGATTCAATGACATTCACATTTCCAACAGCTTGCTTTAGATGAGCTTTTAGTAGGAAATGACTGATGAAACTACAGTATGCATGTTGATATTGCCAGTTAGAAGTCCAGTTAAGGCTTAATTTCATCTACTTTGGCAGTCATAAAGTCATAAGCAGACATACAACGAAACGTCCCTGATTAATAATCAGCAGGTTCAGTCCTAACCTGCAGTTACTCTCTCTTTGTATTTACTGGTGCATCCTACAATCACAAATCCTCAATCTGCTGCTCAGAAATTTCTTGCCAGCAAAGAATTATGTCCCGTACGGGAAGCGAGTAAAGAAGCATGCGGCAGTCTGAAGACGTGATGTCAAACAGGGAATCGAAGGAGGATGCAGACTTAGACTGACATTAATCTGGGTGTCAGTTTGATGCTCTGCGTCGACAATCTGGAGAATCGAGGAAGATAGAGAGAGAGAGAGCTAAAACTGGGGCTGAGAGGCAGAAGAGTGTGTGCTTGGTCACACCACTCCAAGAACAGGGCAATTAAAGACAGACTCCCCTTCATCCCCCTCTCCCCAGGGCACCAATTAGGAGCAGCACGGAACACCAGCACAACACTCATCCGCCACAGCGGCAAACACTAACAAGAAGCAGAAATTATGGGATATGAAACGGCAGAGCTATCACTCTAAACCCCCGATAACACACACACCAGTGTAGAAAGTTTTTGTGCCTTCTCCTCCCCCCTCCCCCCCTTTTTTTTCTTTGCTTCACAACTATAATGGCTTTGTAGACCATGACAAATGTCCAGGTATTCGAAATTTCACATCTGGAGAAGACAGGAAATGGACGTGGGAGCTTCAGTGATGAGGAGAGAAAACACCTTTTAGAAGTAAAAGAAGCTGCTCTGTACAAATCACACTTTTCCACAAACATCCATGAATACCGGTGGAAGAGGGTGAGGAAAATGTAGGATTTGACACAGCAGTAAACTCCAAAATTACAGTTTTCATCTATCATATACAATGTTCAAATGACAACACTCAAGTGCAAATATTGAATTATTTGGTCAGGCTACAGCTAAAATGAAAGCAGAAAAAAGGCAAATTTCTTGTTCTTGTATTATCTGGTTCTCTAGCAGCAGCAAGTAAACATTAAAACTGAGATCTGTAGCTGCCCCAGGCTTGGCTTTCTAAAAGCTTTGCCTCCGGGCATGTGTTTTGGCGGAACTCTGAAGCAATGAGTTTCATTTGATGCATTTTTAAGTTTTGAAATGGCTTTAGCAAACAAAATAATTAGGTCCACATTATACAATTCTACATAAAGAGGTCATTTGCATGTGTCATCTGAACAGGCAAAGAATAAGTATGTAAAGGAAACATGATTTTGCTTGGTTTACTGTGTACTTAACACAAAACACAGTCATAGCAATAGCGTGTAACTGACAAAAAACAGCCGTAGCAAACTGAGTAAAACTGAATTAATGCTTGTGCAACGTAGCTAAAGTGGTAGTGGAACCTGTCTACAAAATAAGGGAAGTGTGTATTTTGTGTGTATTTTGTATATAATACTGTATGTAATATGCAGCCAAAATTTTGTGGACATCTGACCATCACACCCATACAGCATTAAGTCCCATATAATGCAAGAGCCCCAAAGCATGACAATGCCCCCATGCACAAAGCAAACTCCAGGAAGACATGGTTTCATAGGGCTGGTAATGAATAAGAACTCGAGAGTCCGGACCTCAACCCCAATGAACACCTTTAGGGATGAACTGAAGCACTGTCTGTACTCCGGGTTTCTAAAGCTGACATCAGTGCCTGACCTCACACATGCTCTTATGGCTGAATGAACACAAAATCCCAAAGCCATACTCCAAAATCTATTGAAAAGCCTTCCTGGAAAAGTAGAGGTTTTTATATCAGTAAAGGGGGAACAAATGTGGCCCGGGGTGTTCATAAAGCACAGAAAGGTGGCACAAACCATTGACTTTAGTGTCAATGTGAATGTAAACAAAGCTCTATTTAAATGCTGTTATTATCTAATGTATTAGTGGGCAGAAAATGTGAAACACGGGAGTGTTTAAAGTTATCCAGAAATGGCTGGGGGTGTGTGTGGGGGTGTGTGTGTGTGTGTGTGATTGTGTGTGTGTGCAGTCTTCCATTCTAGTCAAGCAGGAGACGCACCTGATTCCACCTGTTTAATCAGTT
The DNA here is from genome assembly GCF_030014155.1 of Tachysurus vachellii. Classification (NCBI taxonomy): domain Eukaryota; kingdom Metazoa; phylum Chordata; class Actinopteri; order Siluriformes; family Bagridae; genus Tachysurus; species Tachysurus vachellii. The sequence continues at coordinate 7,780,008 of NC_083484.1, read as the reverse complement.
TACACTCTTGGATTCAAATAAATGTCGAGGTGTGGATTCTCCTTGATTTAAATTAAAAGCTGCAAACACACCGTCTCTTTCCGGATAAGACCAGACACTCCCACTTATATAAATTCATTTCAATAATTTTTATCATTTTTATCAACTTGCTGATTTCTGCTAATTTACATAAACCTTCTCATTACATTATTAGATTCTGTAATCTAAGACAAAAAAAACAAAAGTTTTGTGTCTGGTGTATTTTGGCATTACATAATTATTATATCTGGCATTACACAATCACTGACACTGAGATGTAAATTACAGAGCACACGTAAACATTTACAACAGACAACTAGTGCTGTTTTGCTCACGTGAAAGATGTAAATGTTTATAGGTGCCGTTAGTCAACCAGCATATTTATTCTTTAAACATTTTTTTCAGGTGTTAACAGATTTCTAGTAAAATAAGTAGAATAATAACAGAATAATCCAGAGCCTTGTTGTGTCGCTTCACAGAGTTACAAAATGGATGCATACATAGAGCAGCTTTTGGGTCATCTTCTCTATATAGTAGATGTGTTCCTACTCTTTTAGATTACTTGCTAAATCTTTGCCTATTTTTATTTACGTATCTGTCATAAAACTGAGGTGTCGCACACTGTTTGCTTTAAATCACAGTCTTTAAGTCACTTCTTGCTTTTGGTGCTTTTTAAGAAGTTTTTCTACTGATTGGTTTTGGATTATTGTCTTGTTGCATCCACTTGATACATCCAAAAAAATGTTTGTGTGTCTGGCATTATCTTTGTCCCATTTACTTTTATTTGTCTCTAATTCTGGTTTGATTTTAGCATGCTGTAAAAGGTTAATGTGACTTCCTTTAGGAGATTGAATGGTGTGATGAACAGCAGAGAGAGTTTAAGGCTGAACTAAATATAATGCTGAAAGTTTGATTGTTCATTGTCTGAGATCTTGAGAATATTTGCTAAGAAGTGTTTGAGGGTATTCTGACAGTGCGAGTCTCTGTAAAGGGATAAGGTTCTTATTAAGGATGAAGAACTGGCAGCCTCAGGACAGCTTTGGTTCAGGTGCTCAGAATCTGCCAGCTAACCATGTTTGATTCTGTTTCACACAAACTTGCTCTAGAAGTTTTACAAAGTGAAACATAAATGAAGAGACCTAGTGGAGGTAGTGCTGGATTTTTATACTACGCAAACTGGGGTCATATCGGGTATTTAAAATTGTGTGTTTTCCCTGTAGGAAGAAGACAGTGAGGAGGAACCTAAATTGAAATATGAGCGCTTGTCCAATGGGGTGACGGAGATTCTGCAGAAGGATGCAGCCAGCTGCTTGACAGTACATGATAAGGTATATTATTATTCATTCATTCATTCATTCATTTTCTACCGCTTTATCCGAACTTCTCGAGCCTGTGAGCCTGTGCCTATAGCCTGTGCCTATCTCAGGCGTCATCGGGCATCAAGGCAGGATACACCCTGGACGGAGTGCCAACCCATCGCAGGTCACACATACACTCTCATTCACTCACGCACTCACACACTACGGACAATTTTCCAGAGAACATGCAAACTTCACACACACAAGTCGGAGGCGGGAATCGAACCCCCAACCCTGGAGGTGTGAGGCAAACGTGCTAACCACTAAGCCACCATGCCCCCAGGTATAATATTATCGTAACATATTTAACACAACTTTGCAAAACTAAGCACTATCCATTATTGTTTCCGAGTTCCCTGCTGTTCAACGTTTTACACAGCATTTAGTAAAAATATCTACTGTAAATATACACACACTCTCACACACACACACACACTTACACACACTCACACACGCACACACACACTCACACGCACCAACCAGGTGCCACTGCTATCCTTTCATTTCATGATATATTTCCCACCCCACATCTTTTTTTAATTCTATTCATTTATTTGTTTTATTTTTTTATTTTTTATTTTTTATTTTTTTTTTGCAACCTGTGATCATTTATATTGGTCCTAAATGATCATGGCAGCGAGTTCACTCATGCACACCTGCTTTGGAGGAATAGTCAAACCTAGTAATGCCTCCTGTCCTGATGTTTTATTAACCACAATTGATTTTTGTTCTTTTTCTCCCCTCCTTTCCTTTTTGCCCCTGGAGATCTCTGTCTCTTTCTTCTTTAGAAAAAAAAAATGCATCACAGAGCTGAATCGTCAATAAGAGGCTCTGTCCTGTTTGGTGTCCTGTTCTTATATATGCATTCCTGCATATCTTCTCCTCCACCTCGTAACATGCACACGCTCCAGCAGGCCTAATGTAGCCTCATGTTTTAAGTGGTCACAATCAGAATTTCATTTGCACCATTCCATTTCAATAAATCCCTTGAAGAGCTGCTCTGGATGCTGGGGCCACCCCGTTTATTTATTTATTTTGCCTGATTTTATTTGGGCAGATGGTGGGGGCTCTGTCGGACATGCTCCGCTGTGCCTGTAAATATAAGCATTTCATTATAGACTGCACTGAAGCATGGGAGCACACAGTGGTCTTGTGTGTGTGTGTGTGTCTGTGTGTCTGTGTTTGTGTGTGTGAGTGTGTGTGTGGTAGAGCTTCTTACACATACTGTTTTTAACACATCTATCGTTGCTCTTCTGGCTGCATATGTTTTGAGCACTTAACATGAAGAGTTATTGGACTTCATGTTCCACTATCATTATTTGGCAGATATTTTGTTTTAGGACAAATTTGTGGTGCATTTCATTAATTACAATTTAAATCTTTTAAATGAGTTTTTAAAATCTGATATTATAAATCAAACTATATTTTTTTGTTCCATTTGTTTTCAGAGAATGCAAATACAACCATTGAGCTTGTGTTCATGTTGCTGTCTGTATTTTGTTTTAGGATAGGAGAAGTTTTCAATAACATTCCAATCTATAATTGTTCAGTTTCTGTGAAGCTGTGTCAACTGTACATTCAAGTTCATGTACTTGGCCAACAAGAGTGAAATCTGATGTGGTCTACTGCTATTGTATCTAACTTTAGGTTTGATGTGAGTTCTGAGGTACTTTTCTGCACATTTTGGTTGTAACGAGTGATTATTTGAGTTACGATACACTTCCTTTCAGCTTGTCACATTCTGTCTATTCTCCTCTGTTCTCTCTCGTCAAATGTTTCCATGTTTTCAAAAAATTATGAGAACACATTGGACCTCGATGTACAAAATATTCAAGTTAAAAATCTTTACTTATATACACTGTGTAATTCAACAATAACGGCACAAACAATAAAAACAAAATGATGTGACGAAATCATTAAGCCATTGAGGACTGGATTCAAAAACATGATTACCAAGTGTATCAATGCCTTTGTTATCTAGAAACTACCTACATATATCCTACATATATTATTTGAGCCCGGGCATTGTCATGCACCAGGAGAAACCCACTGCACAAGCATAAGGTCTGACAATCACTCTGAGGATATCATCATGGTACCTAATTACAGTAAGGGTATGATTGGCTAGCACATGGAGAGCTGTGTGACCCTCTAAGTATATTCCTCACTAGACCGTCACTGACCCCACCGCCCAAAACCGTTCATGCCGGATGATGTTCTTTGGCAAATGCCAGATGTGCTGCACAGTGCTGGGCTGTGACCACAAGTCCCATTATAGGATGACGGACCCGCATGCCACCATCATAGAGTCTGTTTCTAATAGATTGGTTAAAAACATGCATACCAGTAGCATGCTTGAGGTCATTTTGTAGGGCTCTGGCAGTGCTTCTCCTGTTCCTCCTTGCACAAAGGAGCCAATACACACAGCCTGCTGCTGTGTTGTTACCCTTCTACAGCCCTGCTCAGCTCTCCTCATATAACGGCCTGAATCATGTCCTGGTATCTCCGCCATGCTCTTGGAACTGTTCTGGGAGACACATCAGATGTACCATCCTGGAGTAGCTGGCCTAAGTGTTACAAGTAGGGCCAAAAACCCTAATATCGCACAAAACCTGAGAAAAATCAGTCAGGAAGGATAAGATAGCAGTTGTCTGTTGCCTCTCCAGTACACCTGTTGTCATTTTCATTTGAGCCAAATCAAGTGAAGCACTCTCAGAATCACTTATGCATCCTAACAGGTCAGAGTGATATCCCTAAAATTTTAATTGATTTGTTGTTATACAGTCATGTTTAATTGTTCCCGTTGTTTTATATTTGTGTGTAATTGTTCCCAGTGATAGACTGGCGTTCAGTCCAGGGTATACAATGCCTTGTGTCCCAAGTCTTCTGGGATAGGCTCCCAGTATGATAAGTTTTTATTTAATCCTACAGCATGCACATTAACCAACTACTAACTAAATAGATCTAAATTATTACACTTGAAGAAGAACAAACAACTCTGTTAAGTCTCAACTCTGTTAAGAGTGGAGTAAATTATTATTCATAGTGTTTAATGCTTTTGGAATTATGGTAATTCCTAGTTTTCTCACAAGGACGTTGCACATGAACGACCCCTCAGCTCTTAATTATAACTCGGAAACACAGAGATAATTTTGATTCCCAAGTTTCTGAGATGGAAGGATTCCCAAATTTTCAACCAGGCAGAGGAGAGTTAATTTTTTTTGTACTGAATAACAGGTTTTAATCATTTTTCTAAATGCAGCTAATGCAGCTTGTGGTATTTTTATTACCTATGGTTTATATCTTTCCACCGAAAAAAGAACTTTGACCATTTTTCATCATAAGCTGCAAGTTAACGTGTTATGGTGTCAAAATAAAAGAAAAAGAAATATGTATGAATTAACCTGGATTTAGTCATGTTTCATGTTTTTACCAACAATAAAGCTTGTAAACATGACATACTCAAAATTACCACACTGAAGTGGAAAAAGTCTGATCTTCTAAAGGCAGCATATTCACACTCATTATCACACTTTCTTCTTGCTTACACTGAAGTATTATAACACGTTACATTTTTTCAGCTCAAACTTACTTCTCGGGTATATAGTGGAGTCCACTTGTGAGAGCACAAG
>NC_083484.1:6627500-6665000 GCF_030014155.1 Tachysurus vachellii | reverse complement strand
TGATTTAAAACATAAGATGATCCGAGTCTGCCCTCTGCATTTCAGCAATCGATCTTTTCCCCTGCCTGTGTGCATACGTTTCTGTCCTCGTCCCTCTTTTTAGACTTTTTCTCTTTGTCTATCCATGTCAGAGGTCAGGAAGTGATGAAATCCCTGTGTCCGTGACAACAGGCGGCACGTGGGCCAAGTGGGTACAAGCAGATGTCTGACCCATGGAAATGTGCATTGATAGGAGAATCAATGTAATATTGATCCACTTCCTGGGATTCTGTCTGAGTGAAAGAGAGGAAGATGAAAGGGTTTGCATTATGAAAAAGAATAAGAAGAAGAAGAAGAAGAAGAAGAAGAAGAAAGGGGTGACACAAGTAAAAAAAATGTAATGGGCAAATACAAAGGAGTATAATATGTGAGAAAAATGAATGTGTGATTGTGAGAACAGAAAATAAAAATAGAAAATAATATAGAATAGGTTTTTCTTTCAGTCACAGTATAAGATAACACACCTTAGGTTTGGAAATGCTTTAAATATGTCATATATCGCACTATGGATAAAAAGCTTCAAATGGAATCAGAGAGGAGGGGGAGGGATAGAGGAAGAAAAATCAATTTCCTCTGAAAGTGCACGGCCTAATGGTGATCTGGAGGAGAAGTTCGCATTTTTCTCCTAATTGACTCTCAGAGAACATGGAGTTCAGTGCTTAGAGCAGCAGGTCAATAGAGCATTGCAATTAAGTGATGGAGCATGTTCTTTAATTTGGCCCATTCTGGTAATACAAGAAATCAATGGGATTTATAAAAATGCTAAATGTCCTCTTGGAAGGAAAGTAAAATTTTATTAAAGTGACTGTCATTTCCCGTAAGGTTGATTCATGTACAGTTTATATGTAATAGATAATATCCTATATCACTATGACAAAACTAGATTTCGTACATTTCAGTACTGTCTCTGTGCAAAAGTTGGGCAAATATGGTTTATTCAAACAGAAAGAATTGAGAGATTTACACACGAGGCATGGTCGTGTACTGCTTTACAAATCGGAAATGGGTACAATGTAATGTTGAGTTATGCAGGCATTTATGCTTAATGAGGAACATCATAACTGACGACTATGCACGTCTTTTTTAACATTTTGCAGATCTATATTAGCAGCCAACTGTTTGTTCTGTATACTCGGGAAGAGAGAAGTTATCGTGGTGTATAACATGTTTGCATGGCATCTTGATCACTATGGAGACGCATGAGCTTCCCAACACCACCTCCCTGCATATCTCTCTCTCTCTCTCTCTCTCTCTCTCTCTCTCTCTCTCTCTCTCTCTCTCTCCCACCCTACTTGTGAAGTGAAAATGGGAGCCATGGCAACGGCACACACTGTTTATAATATGAAGTCTCACTTAATCACGAGCTGTTGATGGCTTTAATTTGCATGTACATTCTTATATACGTAATGTAACGCATCGTCTACAATGCATCGTCTACAAGAAGAAAGAAACGTAAAATTTGAGAAATTTGAATCAAATCAACCATGCAGTTTGTGATTTTTTTGCTGTTCAATAATTGGGGCTTGATAACTATAGGGGAACACGTAAAATGTATTAGGTTATTTGCAAATCGAAGCTTATAGAAACAATTAACAATGAAAAGATAATGAAATAATAAATCAAGTTTTATCACCCTAATTTTTGCTTTTGTTATTTATACAAGGGTTATTTGATTTGCTAGTGAATCTTATTAATTAAATTAATGCAAAATGGAAAAAAATGCATTAGTTATTAAAGGTAGGCCTTCACCATATACACTTATTGTAGGTAAATTATACAAATGCCTACTAAAGTTACAAAACCTTTGATGGTACCACCCCAGCCACAAAGAAAAGTTGTCTACAGGCACATTATTGAAAGTGTGTTTTTATTCAAATGCTTTTGATTTTATACAAAATCCTTTTCCTCTCTCTCAACCCAACTATAATCTATTGATTGACGTATAAAACATATTGGTTATTCCATAGCTTAATCACAAGCTTGCATTTTAAGATATAACACTCATATATTATATTGTGGTCTATTTTTTGTATGTATACACATTTGTATGTATGTTTATGTCCAATACAGTGAGCCCTACTTATTGGACAGCAAAGAAATTAGCACAGACTGCAAACAACATGGCCTCTGTATCTTTAAAGAACAAGTAGCCTGCTTCTTAGGCATCTTTCAATTAAAATCTTCCAACACAAACGCAACCTATGCAATTTTCACCACTAGTCCATTCTGCAGTCTTTGATAAGATGGAGAAATAACATTTTCTTGTCTAAGCAGAAGACGGAATGAGGGGAAAACCTGCAGGCCACGAGACCCCACGCTGGGACGAATAGAGCCAAATGGACTCCTTACCAGGAAATCCATTAAATTAGGGCGCACCACTGCGCCAGAAACACGACCACTGTCTGTTTTTAAAAATTCCTTATTAGCTGTAATTCAGAAATTACAATCAACATGGCCTGAATATAAAATTGGTAATAATAATCATGATAATGACAGTAATGATATAAAGGGCCAAGCAGGTGATACGAGTCTCGGCAGCCATTGTACGATTTTGAATACGACGAGCCCCATAGTGAAAAGCTCTCTCTCTGCTTGCCCTAATGGAGGATAATCTGGCGCTCTGTCCATCGTGAAGCTCTGCCCCCAGGGGAAAGAGAGAGAGAGAGAGAGAGAGAGAGAGAGAGAGAGAGAGAGAGAGACGCGGAAGAAGGAGGGGGAGGTTAATTTGCACATATTAGAGGGGGCAGAATTTCTCATTAAAAAGAGATTGAAGTTGATGTATGCCTCTGTGTGTGTGACACTGTACGTTGGGATCGTGATAAGTCCTTGACAGAACAATGAAACAGAAACGGAGTCTTCAGGGTTGAGGTTGGATCTGAATATCACTCCACCTCACTGTTCTTATCACAAGCACCAAAGCATCACACTGACACAAAGCTAAGACCACAATGAGGAGGTTTTTGTTTAAATCAGAAAAATTCAGAATCTGTGAGTGAACATGTTTTATTGTAGGTGGGACAGTGTGTGCTTCTTTACTACCAAAATACTGCAGTGCCTTATGGGAGAAAATTGCTGCTTTTATCTGTTGTTTATTTTAGCCTTTCTAGATGCATTAAATGTACTTTGCTGTCTGTGTGTGTGTGCGCATGTTTTTATGTTTTAGTGGTAACCAGTTGTCCGAACAAGGAAAGAAGTATCTGACAATTTTCATAAAATGTTCAGAAGAAAGGGAAAAAAAGAAAATAGAAGAAATTAAATATTCATTTGGTTGATCCCATAAATAGTTTTTTATACTAAAAGGGTTATATAAAATAGTCAAAAGGTTTCCATTTAGTTACCAACATTACGGTTAGGGTTAGATTAGCTGTAAGCATAGAGTTATTTAGCATTAATAATTATCTCAGTGTAGATAAATGTGTGTGTAATGGTTAAAGTGGGTTTCAACATTGTGCTTAGCTTCCTAGAGCATTCTGTGTACTTGATTAGAACACAAAGAACCTATTATCAGAAGCAATAGCTATAACTTAAGAAAGAAAGAAAGAAAGAAAGAAAGAAAGAAAGAAAGAAAGAAAGAAAGAAAGAAAGAAAAACAAAAGAAATGTGTTTTTTTTAAATATTCCATATATATAAAGTGTCTTTTAGAATTTACCTTCACCAGGACTCGTAAAAAGTATTTAGTGAATATGCAATATGCAATATGCATTGATATAAAAACTTTTTAAGACCACATATATAATTCTCTAGTTATTCTAAAAGAAAATGTATAAAGAAGAAACAAAGTGATATTAATTAAGCAATGTGTTTAATATGCAATTTAATATGAAATGTTGGCTGAGATTGCTCTTTGTTTTGTCATTAATATCTTTTCTATTTCCATGACTTAAACTGAAATGCATGTTCAGGGCTCAAAGATCATCATATAAATTATTTTGAAACACTTCCAATATGGTAAAAAGCATCTTTTGTTTATACAATGAAAACAGACTACAATCCAGTGCAATCATGAACACAACCATTTATCAGCAATAGTTTCTAAACACACTTGCTGAACCCTGCTGCTAATGGACTCCTATTTTAAGTTATGCAATCATCTCTGAGATGGGCCTTTCATGCAACGTCCATTTCAGCTCAGGGCTTCATTGTTTCTGTGCTGAAAAAGCATCTCTCTCTCTCTCTCTCTCTCTCTCTCTCTCTCTCTCTCTCTCTCTCTCTCTCTCTCTCTCTCTCTCTCTGTCTCTCTGTCTCTCTCTCTCTCTCTCTCTCTCTCTCTCTCTGTCTCTCTTTCTCTCTCTCACTCGATCCATTATGTGCCCTGTCGAGCAGCTCAGCACAGACAAAGCCCAGCGACTGCCGCTAATTGTGGCGTTGTGTAGCTGCTCGTGTTAGTGCAGCCCCTCGGCCTGAACCTGGGAGGAGCATGACTTCTTTCTTCTTCTTTTTTTAAAAGACCTTTGAAACCAAATAAAGTAAGAGAGGGAGAGAGAGAGAGAGAGAGAGAGAGAGAGAGAGAGAGAGAGAGAGAGAGAGAGAGAGAGAGAGAGATAAGCATAACTTAAGATAAATACAAATGTAATAGAATGTATTTGCTGGATCACATGACACTTTGGCCATTAACATGCTGTATTTTAAGAAAACAAGAGTGGGGACATGAATTCCAGTAGCAATTATTGAACTACTTCAAATACAAATACAAATAGTATTTCTGTATGTGGTCCATAAAACAGAAATAAATGCTTTGACACTGCTGTGTCATTACTTCAGGCTTAGGATTGGACATTAAACAAACTGCATGTGGACAAACCTGCATATGGACACGAAGGCATTATACACAATCAGCCATAACATCAAAACCATTGACAGGTGAAGTGAATAAACTTGTTAAATTGAAACCTGTCAAGGTTTGAGTATATTAGGCAGCAGGTTATCAGTCAGTTTATGAAGTTTATATGTTAAAAGCAGGAAAAATGATCTGAGGAACTTTGAAAAGAGCCAAATGGTTAGCATCTGAGCATCTCCAATGGCAGATCTTGCAGGGTGTTCTGGTATGCAGTGATGAGTACCTAATAAAAGTGGTCCAACCGGTGAACTGGTGAAAGCAAGCCTGTCTGGTCCAATACCTACTGTAGCACAAACTTCTGAAAAAGTGTTGGCTATGATCATGTGGGCATCATGTGGATGGGGAGGTGTGTGTGTGTTGTTTACCTGAGAAAGAGATGGCATTAGGATATGGGAAGACAGCAGGCTAGCAGAGGCAGTGTGATGCCCTGGTCGATATTCTGGGGGAAATCTTGGATCCTGGCATTAATGTGAATGTTACTTTGATAAATAACACCTTCCTAAATACTGTTGCAGACCAAGTATATCACTTCATGGCAACGGTACTCCATAATGTCAATGGTCTCCTTCAGCAGGATAAAATACCCTGCCACACTGCAAAAATTGTTCAAGAACACAAGAAAAAGTCAGAACTATGGGGGTTTCACCTCAAATCAGTATTTAAAGGATCTACTGTTAACATTTTGGTGCCAAATTTTTTTAGTACCAAACTGCAGTATCTCCAGTGCTTTGCTAAGATATAGTTGTTACAAGTAAACATTGAGCCTGTTTAATGGATAATCAATACTTTAAGTGCACTTCTGAATTTGCATGGTAATAAACTGTACACTCCATATTTCATCAATGGGCTTCTAACTGGAATTCCTTGACTAGTGCAATCAATTTAAAACATGTTTTTATCTAGGTATGTCTAACAGATGATCTTATTTTATTTATTATAATCAATAGCCAGTTACAGTGTTGGTATTGAGTCTCTCTATACAGTGTGTGTATGTGCATGTGTGTCTGTTTTGTGTCAAGCAGTGCAGTTGTTTTATGCCCCATCCTCCCTATCATATAACAGAGCTTTATGAATGACTCCTCAATTCTGCACACACACACACACACACACACACACACACACACACACACACACACACACACACACACACACACACACACATACACACACACTGCACAGTTCAGTACACACACTTCAGAATGCACACTGCATAGCTAAACACATGTCCAGTGCCTATGAAGTATTGCTGAAAGGGGGCAAAATTCATGAGGTGCCTGTGTTTTGTGGCTGACAAAATAGGAATACTAAATTCTTTACAGTATCGTTTTCTTGTAGCAACTTCTTAACTTTGTGGTATTATATATGCAGAATATTATGTCATATATCATAGAATATATTATATACTACATTAGTAAGGTAAAACTTTTTATCTTTTTGCACAGAAATGAGGTTTGAGGTTTGATTATGTGATGTGAGTCTAAAGGTTTAAAACAAGCAAGCAAAAAAAAATCTTTATTTTTTTTAACTTCAGATGAAAAAGAATGACAGAATTTTTTTTTATCAGTTTTATTATTAACTATTTCCATACTATTTTTAAGACGATCACCATACACCACTCCACTACATTACAGAGAAAAACTGCTGAATATTTTTTTATATTTAGATGCTGTGTAATTTCAGATCAATACATTAAAAAGGTAACAGTGTGTGATAGCGCCAATTCATTTACCCCAGATGTCCACTCACACCCTCATATCCATCACTCAGTCTCTCTGTAAACTTCACTCACATTTCCCCCTTTAGATTTACATACATGAAAAAATGTCTCAGTTGTTGACTTTTTTATATTGTGGAATATTCCATAACTTAATTTGTTTTGTTAAATGAAATTTAAATGAAATTTGTGCCTGTAAACCACTTTGTATATTTATCATACTGATTTGAAATAGTTGTTGTACATTAAATTAAATCAAATCAAATCACTAAACTACAACCTAAAATATAATTAAAGCATAATTAAAGCAGATTTTACTGCACTACTACTACTACTACTACTACTACTACTACTACTAATACTACTACTACCACCACCACCACCAACAACAACAACAACAACAACTACAATAATAATAATAATAATAATAATAATAATAATAATAATAATAATAATAATAATAATAATAATAGATATATACCGACGTGGTCATGGTTAGTGTGGGAGTGCTAGTCTCGCTGGACTTTAAATGACTAAATAATTAATGAAGCTTCGTAAGACATGCAGTGGCCCAAAGCAGCCCTTTACGCATAGTTACCATACGGCTCACACACACACACACGCACACGCACGCACGCACGCACGCACGCACACACACACACACACACACACACACAATCACACGCACGCACGCACGCACGCACACACACAAACACACACACAAGCTTTGGGGCTGATCCCGTGTATGATTTGTGCTAAATAAATAGCGTTTCAGGAAATACATGATTTCAACGTTCACATATTCCAGTGTGGCATAAACTCTGTCTATTTTTACCTGGGGTTACATATGATGTTTTATATCCTTATATAATCTCACATTTTTCACTTCTCCTGGAATTATAATTCATCTCTGTCATTGAGTATGGTCACTATAATTAAACTGTGTAGTATCCAAACCCATTTACTAAAAATCTATAATAATAATTTAATAACGTAATTTAAAAAATATTACATTATTTTAATTATTTTTATTTTTATTCGTCTTCTTCTTTTTCTTCTTCTTCTTCTTCTTCTTCTTCTTCTTCTTCTTCTTCTTCTTATTATTATTATTATTATTATTATTATTATTATCAGTAGTAATAGTATTTTTATTTTTGTTGTTGTTGTTGATGATATTCAGATTTTGAAGCCTGAAATGTTATAGTTTTATATTTTATAATTCCATTTTATAATCTACTCAGCAAACCTATATACATTAAGCTGCTATTCATGGTGAAATAAAAAAAAAAAACAGGTCGCATTTAAACCTGCGTAAAATATTTAAATTTAAGGTATTTTCTACATTTGCCATGTTTACCTGCTTTATTAGAAATTATTGATAATTATCCAGCGGTAAATAAACCAGCCGTGTGTGTAGTTGTGGCTGTGTGCTGATTTTCAGCACAGCGATGCATCAGGGAAAAGCAGCAGAGGCCCGACAGCGGCTGCACAAGTGTGTGTGTGTGTGTGTGTGTGTGTGTGTGTGTGTGAGAGAGAGAGAGAGAGAGAGAGAGAGAGAGAGAGAGAGAGAGAGAGAGAGAGAGAGAGAGAGAGAGAGAGAGAGAGAGAGAGAGAGAGAGAGAGAGAGAGAGAGAGAGAGCAGGCACAAATGCTGTGTGTGTGTGTGTGTGTGTGTGTGTGTGTGTGTGTGTGTGTGTGTGTGTGTGTGTGTGTGTGTGTGCGCGAGAGAGAGAGAGAGGGGCAGAGAAGTAGGAGAAACGGGGCTTTGTGGCTTTGTGTGTGAAATGAGAAGAGAAGCAGGCTTGAGTTTAAGAGAGAGAGAGAGAGAGAGAGAGAGAGAGAGAGAGAGAGAGAGATGTATATGCATTTAAGCTTATGTTTGTTATGTTTGCAAATTGTAATACTGTACAATCCAAATCCACAATACTGAAATCTGTCGCAAGAGATAATAATTTAATATTTACAAACGCGTCTTTGCTGACATATTAAACTGACTGTATAATAGTAGCTTTAACCGAGCAGCTCTGGTCGAGCCCATGTTGTAAAGAATAAATGGTATGGAAAAAATATACAAAAATCCTAACAGCGGAGGTTTTTAGAGTCTAATAAAACATAATAAAGTATAAGAAGCCCTGGTGCTCTAATTGGCAGCAGTGTTATGAATAGAATATTATGAAATATTGATGAACCAGAATAACCAAGCTTTCTCCGGGTTTATTTATATATCTTAAACGAGGTCCACCCAAATTTATTTTTATTATTTTAAATCTAGATTATTAACACGCACGCGCGCACACACACACACACACACACACACACACACACAAGAACGCACACACACACACACGTGCACCCACACGCACACACACACACACGCACACACACACACACACACACACACACACACACACACGTGTGCACACACACACTGGGAGGGTGTTCTGGCAGATTTTGTTCAATCACGTTTTCTGGAACAACCTAAATAGGACATAAAAAAGAAAGGAAAAGTGTAGCGCATAGTGCTGGCTGGTTTGAAATAGGCCCAGATTGCTCTTCTTATTAGAGTCACTCTGTTCCGTGTTGGCCATTTAGCTGATTAGGGTAATTAACAAGAAAAAACATATGTATTATTATTTTAAAATTGCATGACCCTGAACTATGGAATAATGTTATTTTTTCTGATTGTGTTTGCTTTTCTATAAGTGTCCTTGTTTCCACACAGAAAATAGCCACTTGCCTTTGCCTGATTATGAATTTTCATAAAGTTGAAACGCTTTGTTTATCAATTATTAATAACTGAAAGTGAATAGAACCAAAATGGCAGATGTAGAAACAGTGGGTCAGTCTGTGTGAACAATTCACAGGTGTATAAAGAGCCGAGAGTGTTCTACTATTGATACAAATCCAAAATAATAAATGCAATGTTAAAATTCAGCAAAATAGTTTTCTGTTCATTTAAGCAATCTGACCAAATCTGACAAAATTAACAAACTTTTCTAAATTATTTAAGTGTGGCATGATTTAGTGTACAGTTATTTTATGAGTTACATGTCGTCTAAAATTGAAGAATTTTTAAAAAGGGAAGCACAGTGTAGTTCGCTCTCCTGCAAGAAAATCAGGCTTGCAAAGAGTTTAATGTAGTGGTGTTTCATTAACCTGTGTCTTTTTTTATTTTATTCAAATGTTATTTGAATTTTATATGTTCCTTCTCTATTACCAGAATTACAGAACTTTTTTATTTGCCCAAAGACGTTTTTTTTAATTAATTTAATATAATATTTTTATTTAATAATATTTAAGAAGGCTTTTAAATAAAAATTGGGTGAGGTGATAACATACAAGATTTGTGCTGTTTTAATGAAAAGGTTTTATGATTTTAAAGTATGAGGTTATGTAGTTTTAAAAGCCTCCTACCTCCTGTAATATTTTGATCTATGACAATTCAGCCTATCTAACTAAAATGATATAAGGTGTCAGTGCTATTGTGTAGATACTGGGATTGCTAGTGAAATAACTATTGTATTTTTTTCTTGTAACACAGTAATAACTGCGTTGTCTGTAAAAATATATCGTATATCTCTCACTGGATAATATATTTTAATGTGTTTTAAAATTAACCTAAAACTTGACTGACTATTCCACATATAGCAAAATAAAGTGCCATGTGCTTTAAAATGTAAACAATTACCATAACAAATATTTTCTGATTATCTGTACTTTCTGACAGAAAATTTGTGCCTGTAATATTTTGTGGTTATTTTGGTTCAGGCACACAGATGGACAGATTTGGTCCTAAGCTGGTTATAGTGCCCTTTGGAGGCCTGACTAAGGCCCATTAATGATGGAGGCGAGTACAGCTGGAAACAAGGGGGCTGGGAGTGAAGAGCGAGTGTGTTCAATCACCCGAGATGAGAATGAATATGGGCCGGGAGAGGGGAGAGAGAGATAAAGAGAGAGGGAGAATAGGGGAGAAAGAGAGAGACAGCAAGTGAGAGAAAGGGAAATAGAACAAGCTAAAGAGACAGTGATCAGCAGACAGAAAGCGAGGGGACAGAGGAGAAAGAGGACGAACGGAGGGTGGCAATGGAGTGTTTAAACAGCCAGGCAGTGATTGACAGGTCTGATAACATGGAGGGGGAAGGGAGATCTCAGAGTTGGGTTCGGAGTAGAAAGCTATTAATTACCAAAGCAGAAGCAGATGTAACAGAATTGTGTCTTTTGTGGTTATGGGACAGCTGGAAATGATCAAAATGGAGAAGAGAAGGAGGAGAAAGGTAGGTGGGTGAGTGAAAAGAAGAACAAAGCAAGAACCAATGGAGAAGCAAGACAAGGTGATCTGGTCCACAGGAAAGCTGATAACATGTTTCTCCTAAAGTGACTGACTATGATGTAATGATTTGATTGGATGTCTTTAAATTGAATACTTTTTTAGGAGGAATGCAGGCTGTGTGTAAAAAAAAAGGAGATCTGGTGGTCTATTTGGAATAGGAAGCCTTAAAAAAGCAAAGGAATGTGGAAGGAAGAGTGAGTCAGCATGTTAGCAGACCAGTGCAGGGACAGATGGAAGAGCAGGCAGGAAGGAAATCTGAATAGAAAACAACAGAGCTGAAACGTTTGTGTGTGTGTGTGTGTGTGTGTGTGTGTGTGTGTGTGTGTGTGTGTGTGTGTGTGTGTGTGTGTTACTTAGTTTGTGCCTTGTTTCACTCTACATGTTCAGTTGGAGTTTCTATACCGATACAGACGAATGTATTATTTTTTAGACATTTTCCTATATTAAATAGCTTTCTATTTTCTTTAACAAACTGTTACATAGCTATGCACACCATTTCGTGTTGATTAATTTTACAAAATACATAATATATAATGGTAAAATAATATTCCAAAAAAAAAAAGTTGGTAGAAACAACACATGATTAATGTGTACTCTGTGTAATGTGTACTCTGGAAATCAGTTTTACATGTTAGCCACCTAGCAGTAATCCTCAGATTAGCAATATTAGTATTGTTTTGGGGGCTACCAAGTGTACATCTTAGTGCTTAATGAATTCATTCTTACACTTTGAGAAAAGCATATTCTCGGGGATGAAGGGTTCTTGACACCCTGAAGAGGTTCTCTGAAACAGGTTCTCTACAACGGTTTCTCTACAGGGACCAAATGACTGATTAGTTTGCTGCCTTTAAGTCCTGTCTGGAAAATTTAAATTACAAGCTAAATGCACACAAATGGCACCATAAACTCGTAGTTAGCTACTATTCATCCACTCTTAGTTTATTTATTTATTTGTTTGTTTTTTTGTTTGTTTATACTGTAGCTTCCTCTTATTGTAAAAAAACAAAAATTCACTATTTTAACAGCAAAGGGGTTTCCTTTCCATTATGTGCTTTATTTTCTTTCAGTAAGGCATCAGAACATCTTGTCGTTTCTGATACAGTTTCTTTTCTCACGCCTTTCCTTTTTCCCCCCTCAAACCAAACCGCTTGAGCATTCACCACGTTGTAATCACCACCTTCAAAACTTGTTCACACGAACTTCCGGAGGCCATTAAAGGTAGCATTAGTAACTGTTTCTATCTATCAGTATTGCACAAGGTAGATTACTTTGCCTAAACCTTTTTTTCCCTTTTCTGTGAAGGGCATCTTGCATTCTTGGTTATAAAATATATGTTCCCAGAGACGTTAGAGGCAATCCAGGCATTTCATTCTTCAGCTAACTATCTGTATAACAGGGTCAAATAACTAGCACACTTGTCAAGCTAACACCTGAGCTGAGCAAGTAGAAGTGTTCACAGATGGCACACTGAAATGAGCTTTAGTGTAAAAAAAAAAAAAATCTCATCTCTGGTTTTTAGTTAACGCTTAGAATAAAATAAATATTAAAAATGAATAAAAATAAATAAAATAATTGATAAAATAAATTAAAAAAGAAAGATTAAGAGCGATGAATCAGTGAATGCTTTTCCATTGGCTTCATTTTTCACCTGTAAACTGAAGCAACTCGTTACAGGCAGCAATGAATATGAGTCGTCCCTCTGGACCGCTGTCTCTCTCTCTCTCTCTCGCTCTCTCTCTCTCTCTCTCGCTCTCTCTCTCTCTCACTCCATATGCAGTTGGTTTAATGTCCAATCCTAAGCCTGAAATAATTACACAGTAGTGTCGAAGCATCATTTCTGTTTTATGGACCACATACAGAAATACTATTTGTATTTGTGGTCGTGCAAAAATGCTACTGGGATTCATGTCCCCACTCTTGTTTTGTTTTCTCAAAATACAGCATGTTAATGGCCAAAGTGTCATGTGATGAGGCAAATACAATCTATTACATTTGTATTTATCTTAAGTCATGCCTCTCTCTCTCTCTCTCTCTCTCTCTCTCTCTCTCGCTCTCTCTCTCGCTCTCTCTCTCTCTTCCTCTCTCTTTCTCTGTCTAAGTGCTTTCGTGATATTTGAATGTATTTGTATATGTGTATATATGTGTGTATGTATGTATGTAAATATGTCTGTGTGTATGTGTGTCTGTATAATCCCCCCAATATGTACTATTTATGCAATCAATTAATTTTGTTAATTATTTTATTTATTTTAAAATTGTAATATTTTTTCTGGTAAATTAAAGAGATGTTAAAAGTCAAAAAGTCTTTCTCTCTCTCACACACACACACACACACACACACACACACACACACACACACACACACACACACACATTGTTCGGCAGCTACCTCATGTAAATGTGGCTTTATGTTTATATTCACAGCACAAAAGTATACAAATTACTTGGCCATATTGTGTCCAAAATGTAAGTCACATCATATTCATTTCTGTGCGCCTTATTGCGAATCACAGCAGTGCTGATATTCAGTGCAATATCTCTTAAGTGTATAGAGCTATTTAATATTTAACATAGTTACAAAGCAGCTTTGTTAAAAAAAAAAAAAAAAAATCTTGATTTTGATTTATTCTTTAGATCCCCAATGAGGAAAAATCTTTTTGTGAGGAAATGTGGAAGAAATCTTCTGAGTAACCAGACACAAATGGGCACCCATG
This sequence comes from Tachysurus vachellii, assembly GCF_030014155.1. Classification (NCBI taxonomy): domain Eukaryota; kingdom Metazoa; phylum Chordata; class Actinopteri; order Siluriformes; family Bagridae; genus Tachysurus; species Tachysurus vachellii. The sequence continues at coordinate 6,651,366 of NC_083484.1, read as the reverse complement.
CTTTTCTGGGTGACACAGATAGTGGGATTAGTGGGGTGAGTTGAAAGGATATTTAGTATATGTAGTCTTAATGATTACATCAGCAATCCTTGGTTATAAGTCTACTATATCTATGTGATATTATCTACTAAAGAAAGGGGAAATCTTAGGATATCATTGCTGAAGCATGATTCAAGAGAATGACTTTAAATTTAATTGTAATTTTTTTATAACTAGAAATTATTTTAAGTTGAGTTTAGATTTGATTTTTGTGTACATGTTTCGATTTTTTATTATGCACCACGTGCACCTAATAGATTTATGGTGTTGCTTTGAAGGAAAATTTTAATGATGAAACCTTTAACCAGACGTTAAAGGTCATTTTATTCAACGTTCACAGCATTTTTGAAATCTGCACTGTTCAGCCGATTTAAATAAAATGTGTATTATTCAAGCATGTGAAGCCTGTCAGTGCTTCATTGTATAGCACAGTGTTTCAGCACAGTAGGTGGGGGGGCTTGAGGTCAGAGGTCACTGGTGCGGACAGCATGATGGAGAGAGAGAGAGAGAGAGAGAGAGAGAGAGAGAGAGAGAGAGAGAGAGAGAGAGCACAAGTAAAAGATAAAGGGTGGATGGATTATTTATTTATTTGGTCAAATGCAATGATATGATTTGGTAACTGTTCAATGTTAGATACAAAAGCCATTATATCACTAAAGTCAGAGGAGGTTTGCCCATATATAAGCCTAAAGTACAACACAATATAATACAATGTTATCTTGCCCGTCAATTTATTTCCCTTATTTTCAATAATTTGGCAGTCTTCACTTCAGAGAACACACTAAAATCTCACTTTATTGTACTGAAAATGATCTAGACCGTGAAAAAAACACCACCACCAGTCTGTAAAATACAGAAGCACTGTGTGGTAAATGCTGGGTCTAAATGCTGAGAACCCAGAGAATTAGTGCAAGTCCTGTGTGAAATACTGAATTAAAGCAGTTAACAAATAAAGTCTGAACCAAGAGCAATTAAATCATTTTAACCTGAATTTACTAATACTAGCTAAGACAATGTTTCTTTTAATTGGTGACTGCAAACTCCTACCTAATTGTTACCTTTATCCAATTTACACTTTGTGGTTCATAAAAAAATCTAAAATCTTCTAAGATGGTTTCTCGCTGATAAAGTGTCCATTTATTGTTTGGCAATTTTTTTTTTATCCAAAGTTGCTTACAACTGGAGGGGTACGGTGGCTTAGTGGTTAGCACATTTGCCTCACACTCCAGGGTTGGGGGTTCGAGTCCCGCCTCCGCCTTGTGTGTGTGGAGTTTGCATGTTCTCCCCGTGCCTCGGGGGTTTCCTCCCCCGGTCCAAAGACATGCATGGTAGGTTGATTGGCATCTCTGGAAAATTGTCCGTAGTGTGTGAGTGTGAGTGAATGTGTGAGTGAGTGTGTGTGCCCTGTGATGGGTTGGCACTCCGTCCAGGGTGTATCCTGCCTTGATGCCCGTTGACGCCTGAGATAGGCACAGGCTCCCCGTGACCCGAGGTAGTTCGGATAAGCGGTAGAAAATGACTGACTGAATGAATGAATGCTTACAACTGAGGCAGAATACAATTCAGCTTTGTTTAAGGCTCCTCTGTCACCCCCACTTTGACTCTTTTCAGTGAGGCAGATCATTTGACTCGGCTAAACACTAAGAGTCGATTCATTCAGCTACCAAATAAACATTACTTAACATGTTCTTCTTTTCCATTCGTCTTTAAATTGATTGACTTCCCTAAACCATTGTAATCACATGGCGAACGATTCATGATTGTGGACAGCTCAGATGTTAATTTTTTTATTTTTCCATGGAGGCATTTAAATAAATTACTTTATGGGAGTGACTGCATTGCCAAGATATACAAAAAAGTAGTAATAAACACAAGCTGTCTCCAAAGGGAACGTCTACAATTACCTAAATTCATTCTAAAGTTTGATGATACATACATGTCTATTGCTTGGATCTATATTCAAAGCATTAGTAAAGATTGCATAGAATGTTTAAAACTCCTGCTTCTTTCTTCCTCAATTGATTCCTAGTTGTTGTTTTAATTTCAACTTAAATTTTAAATACTCACACTGTTCGCATCCTCATTATTAAAGGCAATCATATGGTTGTTGCCACTGATCCCTGGGTCTTGATTTTTTTTCTGGCCACTAAGCATTGAAGGAAACTGTTCCAGACAAGAAATCCTGGTCACTGAAACTAATTTCCTGTCTAAATATAACAAATATGAGACCAAACAAAATTATGACACCAACACGTTTGTGAAACAATTTTAATCACTGAAAAATCTTAACGCTACAGTCTCTGTGTTTAATATTTCTTACGATCAGTACGAAGCAGGACTCACGTTTGGTATTCTTAAATACAGACTTTAAGGAGTTTTGCATAATTACCTATACAGACACATGAAAACGTGGAAATATGTATAGGAATATAAAACGACATCAACTAAATGCAAAAATTAAAAAAAGTCCCTGTACATATAAAAATAAATTAATTACCTTGCATCATTATTTTCCTGTTTGTTAATTATTTCAATCTCAACACACCAAATAAGCTGTAATAAATCCTTCACACTGTCAAATGAACACAAATACTTATTTACATTGAAAAGGAGTTAAAAAAAAAAAGCGCTGAGCTAAACTTTAAACAGCTTATTCTGATCGTATACAACAAACACAGAAGACAGAAAAGACCATATTTACACAATGAGCCATCCAAGTAGGTTTTATGCTCAAACACAAAACATTTTAATCAAAAAAAGTCTTACAAGATTCAAAGGAAACAAGAGACAAATTTTGAACAGTAGTATAAAAATGTTTTAGACAACTGGGCTTTAAAATATTATCTTGTGCCCATTACAAAACAAACTCAAATAAATAAAAAAACAGAAGGAATATAAAGTTGGCTTAAGAAATCATTGCAGCACAAATATGGTAATTGCTGGCATGTGCCGATAATCAGGTTTGAGATATATCACGATATAGAACATGAACAATACTGGACACAATATTGTCCTACTTGTGAGGACGGAGGTCACTGAATGCCCTTATTGTGGACTATTGTGAAAGAGCATTGTGTGATCAGTGAAACACAATAATATTGTAAATAAAAGGTGATCAAAGTAAAGAAAAAAAAAAGAAACTGAAGCAATTATCGTGATAGAGATTTCATATCGGCACATGCCCAGGTAAATCTGACACAGCTGAGCCTGGTCAACATGCAGGCTTTCAGAATCTGGTGTTGCCTGAGTGACAGTGATTGGTAGCGATATTTTGAAATTTTCAATATTTCATCCTAAAACCAGACTGAGCGAAATATAAAAAGGAAGCGAGAGTGGCAGCGTCTCCAGTGTGTATCCTCAGCATGAGGGAATGGAGGGAGATGCCAGGCACTTGGGTACCGGTCCTGGTATTTTAACTGTTTCAGTCTTGGCTCGGAGAGGTAGGTGCTCATATTAGGAGATCAGCAGGATCAGCGCGTCCCTGTTTGGCCCTCTGAGACAAAGGCCTTATGGTGGACTAAACACTTCAGATTTAATTCCCCCACGAACAAACATTTTTTTAAACATTTTTAAATGTTTCCTAAGCTAGTCCAGTTTAAGTAAAGAGGTAACAGTGGTGGGCAGATGCATTTATTCTCCAGCCAAGATTACTCAGCACCTCCCCCCCACAGTGATTCACACCAATATGTCACTTAGAAGTGTGTGTGTGTGTGTGTGCGTGCATGTGCATGTGTGTTTGCCTTTGCCCCAAAAGTGGTTCCCCAAGCCCCTAACCTTTACAGCAAGTGATTTAGTCCAATTCAGTGCAATGTTAGAGCTTGAGTTATTCAGCCAAGTTTTGTGTGTGTGTGTGTGTGTGTGTGTGTGTGTGTGTGTGTGTGTGTGTTTGTGTGCATCAGTCTGTAGCTGCTTTGATGGGATGCTTAGCTCCCGAGACGGCAGGCCTCCTCCAGCAGTCCTGTTCCACCTGCTCAGGTTTTCTCCTGCCCTGTGACACTCACAGATTTCTCACCCAGCCTCTGCATGACAACAAAGAACAAAATGAATCAGATGAACTGTAAGAGTGAGTCATTTCTGAGCCTATAACTGAACTATGAGTACTGATTAGTGAGGAACTAAAACTTAAGAAGTAATAATAAAAAGTAAACAGTTTTGTTAAATGTGTTATACTACTGACCGCAGCTTTCTGACTGCTGTTGTCATTGTGTAAAGCCAGAAAAGGGTTGGCAGCGATGGCACCCTGAGCAGCAGGAAGCAGGTTGTTAATGGGCAGCGGGGTTGAGGAAAGCTGCTGCAGGTCATGTTGTTGGTGTTGCTGCTGCATCAGCTGGTAAAGCAAGGCCTGTTGCTGCTCCTGGAGCAAACACACAGAGACAGACTTTTTTTTCTAGAAAAACCAAAAGTACAGAAAAAGTTCAGTTGACAATGTTTCAAGTGCAATACTCCATTTTTAAGAACACAATCAAATTGCACTTTAACAAAACCCACTAATAGCTACATGGTGAAGTTTTGTTTATTTTTACAGACTGCTGCAAAAACATGCTATGTCTAAACCACATCAGCATCTTATGGAGATTAACGAATAACCGGTCACAAAACGCATACGGTCTGAGGCAGATATTTTTGAAAAAGTATTTTGGATCGTAACTTTATCCTTGAAGCAACTGCTGGAAACAAAATATGTCTTGGCTGACTGTATAACTGATTCTTTGCCAAAAGATCCTCAAATGAAGTTACAGATAATGGTAATGGTCACTCATGAAAACCTTTAAAATGAAAGAGTTCCAAGAGAGAAAAGTTCCAAATTGATTGTGTTGGACTAGACACTCTGATCATTGCCTTCAAGGACAATTAATATAAAAAAGAAAAAAAGAAGAAGAAGAAGCCATGCAGCCTAAAGCCATATGGTGTCTGTGCGTGTGTATAAATGGTACCGATATGGAATGGGAATTGATGAGCTGCTGCAGCTGTTGCTGATGGAGGACAATTTGCCTCTGTTGCTCAGTCAGGAGCTTCACCGCACTAAAAGACACACACAATTGCAAAAAACAGTAAATGCCCTACTGCTGCAATCTCTGTGTTCAGCAGCTCAAAGCACTAATGTACACATTTCTTGCAGTAAAAAAAATGTACATTATTTCACTCATTTATTGTAACAATATTATTCTTTTTAAGGTCCCAGAGTATCTCGTGTCAATCCTGTAAACACTTAAATGTTAGGCAGGAATATACCCTTGATCGGACACTAGTTCTTTTAGGTGCCATTCACATGCACAAACACATTCACAGCTAGGGGCAATTTTGCACATCCAATCTACATACTAAGTTTTTGGTGGTGGGAGGAAACTGGGGCACCTGAATGAACCTACCACAACAATAACCTGAATTTGGCCTCAAACCGGGAGCCTTTGAGATCTGTATGTCAGTGTTACCCACCAGTGTCTGTGCTGCCCATTGGCAACAAAGGTTCTTTTCGTCCCTTTTTAAAGAGCAAAACTTAAAACGTGCGTGTTTGAAATACTTGCATACACCTAAATGAAATTTATTCCATTGTACACTCAGCTTGCACACAGCAGAAACTGAAGGCCATGCAGCTCCTCACCTGGTTTTCGCAGTGGTCACAATACTGTAAGCAACAAGCAAAAGCCAGAGAGACAGAGAGAGATCAGACAAAGAAGAGATGAAGGTCAACATGCAGGCAGGTCTAATATACTAAAAGCACAAAAGCAAAAGCAAATGACAAAAACCTATAGGCCTGTGCTGATATTCCATTTCTGTAACATCATATAGGCATAAAACAGCTATTTAGGCAAACCTGAAATACCCAGAGGCAGTCGCAATCTATGAACATGCTTGGAAAAGATTCATTCATACTGTATTATTTTTCCCTCACCAGTACTTTTTGAAAAAATGACATCTCTTTGCTACAGTTTTATTTCAGGCATCCTAGGCTAGTATTATTGAAAGAATACTAAAATACTTACTAAATACTTACTAAAGAAAGGAGGACATGAGTGCTATTTAATGACTCTGTAACAGCAGTATGTTTGAACTCTTTCCACCAGGCGGTTTATTTAGAATGATCCTTGTAAAAAAATGTACAGCGGTTCTACACCAATTCTGTACTTAAGATGCCTTTAAAATATAGCATGATATCGTACATAGTAGTATCAAAATAGTTTACTCTGTTGTGCTGTAAACAGTGAAAATATGGCTGTAGGCTGAATGCAAAGCCATAATATCTTATAGTACATCATTTAATAATAGAAGAATATTTCTCAGGCAGAGCTGACAGTACATGCTTTCACACCAATGGTTCATCCTCCAGCTGAAAAGGTGCATTTTATTCCTCTTATACCACAGCAATTTAAAAACTCTAGCACTCTAGCACTTTTATTTATTATAGAAGACCACATTTCTGGCCATTGGTAGCTGTCTGCAGAACATCTTGGTTCCTGTTATCCCTTACATTATAGCAGTTTCCCCACCCTTTCTCTATAAATCAAGAAGACAAAGAAATATCTGCTTGTCATGTTTACAAAAAACACAAGACTTCCGTTCTGAAGACATTTCTATGTCGGAAAACTCAAAGCTTTCGCAATATCAACAACTGTATGTGTTATATACAATTTTAGAAATATTATATTATATTATAGAAATATAAACCGATTACAACAAGCACATTAACATAAACCTGATTTGGGCAATAAAGGCTCAATGGTTAAGGCTTTTGGTTTCTGATCAGAAGTTCGTGGTGATTTGTGCTATTGTTGAGCACTTGAGTAAGGACTTTAACCCTCTCTGTTCTAGGGACGCTGTATCATGGCTGACTTTTCGCTCCCAAGCTGGAGGAAGAGACATGTGACAAACAATTTCACTGGCACTGTCAAAGTTATGCTGCCACACAACACTCTCTGACCAGAAAGAATTAAAAAAAATTTAAACTGCTGTGGTATAATTTCACAAATTTCAATTTTTTCAGTTCTGAAATGCATCATGTAACTGATTTTCAGCACATTCCTAGTAACATGATAAATGCAAAGTGTCCCAGTGCAACTGTACTGATAAGACAAAAAGTGAGATGACCGTAGACTTACAGCCAGCAAGCAAATGTGTGTGTTTGTATATATTCCAAACATTATGCTATATTTTTGAGTAATATGTTCATGCAATCATTATAAGATCATGCAAACTCTGAATGACTGTCACTTTACTAACCTGTTGCTGAGGGCACCAGTGATGGGGGTGATGGAGGAAGGATGAGAGAGAGGGCTGGAGGACTGAATCACACCGTTCAGAGCCCCCACAATGCCACTCATGGCCCCATGGGGGCTCTGCAGCGCCCCCATCAGGCCGTTCACCTGTTGCTGAGGAGGGCTGTGGGCTGCTGAGGTAGGAGTGGAGAGGGAGGAAGTGCTGCTAGAGCTGCTATGACCACCAATCAGGAGATCCTGAACAGAAAATTAAGACAAAAAGAAAGAGGGAGTGTGGATGAAGATCTTGAGTCATCCAGGCCATTTTAAACATCCAAACATTTAAATAGGTGACAGGGCTGTGATAATCTTCAAGATATCTCTACTTCAGTACTAATGAAGCTCTTCAGATAAGTGAAGAAATGTCTTCAGGATTACAACAGGCCCAGCTGCCTTGTTTTAACACATTTTCTGGACTGTAAGAGACTCTTTTTAAGATGTAGTTTTCAGATTGTTACAGTATTTGCATTAGCCTGTCTATTAGTGTGATTATGGTAACCCGACTACTCCAGAAGTCAGTTTGTAGCTGTTTTTTTTTTTTTTTTAAATTTTTAATACTATAGCATGGTATAATATTCATTCATTCATTCATCTTCTACCACTTATCAGAACTACCTCGGGTCAACGGGGAGCCTGTGCCTATCTCAGGCGTCATCGGGCATCAAGGCAGGATACACCCTGGATGGAGTGCCAACCCATCGCAGGGCACACACACACTCTCATTCACTCACACACACACACTACGGACAATTTTCCAGAGATGCCAATCAACCTACCATGCATGTCTTTGGACCGGGGGAGGAAACCGGAGTACCCGGAGGAAACCCCCGAGGCACGGGGAGAACATGCATACTCCACACACACAAGGCGGAGGCGGGAATCGAACCCCCAACCCTGGAGGTGTGAGGCGAACGTGCTAACCACTAAGCCACCGTGCCCCCTATGGTATAATATTAAAAAATAAAATTAAAATAAACAAATTAAAAAAAAACTAAAAAAACAACAGCATACTACTTATTACTGTAACAGCTGCAGTAATCGGCTTACCAAACTGTTGTGTCGACTGAAAATAATGATATACACAGTTTTATCTAATAATGTGTTTTTATTATGTGTACAAAGATTTAATTCTGTACTAAAACCATGGAAAGAATAGATAACAGGGTTATACGTTTTCGCCGAGTGCTACGAGCTGAAACACAATAGCAAAGTAAGAAGCAAGAAAATTCCTACAGCATCTGACTGGTCTGTAAAATGCCAATCATTTGGATACTACGATTTCTAAGTCGAGTGCTAGTCTTTTTACGCATGGCTATAATCCGGAGGTGACTTATAGTCCAGAAAATACGCTAAAACGTTCCTTATCACACAGAGGGAGAGACATCATTACAGGTCAATTTCCAATAAAAAAAAAAAAAACTTAGAAACTACTGGAAAGCAAGAGTTCATACAACACCACAGGCAGCAGATTAAACTAGAGATTTGTACCAGTTAGCATTACATCACTGCCTGCCATAAAAATGCGACTGCACTGGTATGCTATTTCACAGGCTAGAAGGTTATACGTAATAACACTTGACTCAACTAAACTGGTGCTCAGTCCCAGCAGATCTGATGTGCAGAGCAGGAGTAGTGCGAGTTACCTGAGTGGGCAAATGTTGAGAGGAGTCTGTTAAAACACTGCTGCCTAGCTGAATGCTCTTGCTGTTCAGCATGTCTGGGGGAGAGAAAGATTGGGCAACTTCACATGAGTGATGACCAGATTAATGGAGCTGCAGGAGGGAGTGAGGCTGCAGCAGGAGTTCAGAGAGAACGAGGGACACAGACAGAGGGACTGCTTACTGTGTGTGCAAGTCAGAGAGGCTGAATCTGTGTGTGTACTGTGTGGGTGTGTGTGTGTCGCTCGGGTGCTATGGTGTGAGTTACTGTGCAGATTTCATGTTTATGTGGGTGTGTGTGTGTTACAGCAAATGCTTTTTGAAGCGACAGCGCTATTGACTACAAAGCTGATGTGCTCATGAGTTTGTGTTATTATAGCAAGAAGAAGGAGCTTCTTGAGTCGCTGGTGTATAAAAAGCTTGTTTTTTTGTTTGTTTTGTTTTTTTTACCACTGCACAAATGATCAGAACTAAACAAAAATTATAAAGCTGTTTTTCCATTTGGTCACCAAACCAGCTCCATTTTTTGTTTCTCACTCACAAGAGAAAGTTTTCGATGAGCTGAGTAGGTCTCGTCAATTTTTTTCAGTGATCAACTTGCGCAGATGTTTTTATGGCACACACTGACGAAGGCCTGGGATTTTTAAATATATAAGAACTTTGAACTTTTCTCTTTTTAATTTGGTCATATTTTCACAAGTCATCCGAAATTAAAATCATTTTCATTTCATCACGACACCAATTATTAATCTTGTTAACATTCATGAAACAGTGTGCAGCTGCTTTTGCTGTTGCCATGGCGACCATTTCCATTGTCTCTCAAGCAGGTAGACAAAGCACCAGAAACCCTGCATACCACTGGGTTTTCTTTGAGCTGGTTCATGCTTGTGAATGTGCAGCGAAAAAAAAAACAACAACAAAATGCCAGTTGTGTGACTAATCTGTGTATGTGTTGCTGTAGCACGGTAAAGAGGAAATGGTGTTTGATTTCGTCGTTAGTGTGTAAGTGGAATAATGAGCTGTTAGTCTGTCTAACCTGTGTGTGTGTTGCTGTGGTAGAGTGGAGAGGAGGCGGAGCTTGTGGCGTTGTTAACGTGTGTGAATGGTACAGAGAGCTGTGCGCTCAGCAGCTGCAGTCGCTCCTTCTTCATGGTCAGGGTTCTGATCTGCTCTTCCAGACGCCGATTCTCCATCTGCAGCTGATGCAGAGACTTCAGCATGGCCAGCACTGTGAACACACACACACACACGCCCCTTCAGTACACTAACTAAGCATGACAACAGACCAGACACGATGAAGAGGAGCATTTAATTTCATAGTAAATACATACAGAATGCTGACGAAGGTCAATTAATACATTTTTTCTTTTTCAAAATAGAGATTTTTACTCTTATAATGTTACTGGTAATGTGAAGTGATTGAACACTTTAGAAGGGGAAAGAAAAAGTGTTTGTAAAGTTCTAAACTAACACACGTGAATATATGAAACATATTCTGAGACCACATGTTGTACACACATCACATCACACACGGGTCTGTGTGAAGAAAGACAGCTAGGAGAGCAACAGCTGTAGCTGACTAAACAAAACATTTGTCTCCAGCAAGGCTACCTGTCACACACATGCAGAAAAAAAAGAAACTGGGACCCGTGGCACTTAACATGATGAACTGTCCATCTGTCAGTACTAAAACGTAGCATTAAAGAAAAGTTAACCGTTTCTAGACAATGTAATACAATACAATTCTACACCAAAGTCCATAAACAGGTATTTAAGCACTTTAAATAAGATATCGAATTAAAATACCAGGTTCTGAAGTTTACACACACTTCGAAGGTGCTATATTATAATATACTTACATTTAGATGGGAGTAAAACAACAAGCTTTTATCTTTTGACTTTAAATTAGTCTGAAGAATGAAAGGGGGAAAAAAATCCTGACAAGAAGCTAAAGCAGGATTATTTGTGACTACACTGAAACAAATGAGCATATTTTAGGTCTATCTTTTGTTCTTTTGTGGTGTGACATTTGTGCTGCCACAAAGCTTAGAGTTCTCAAGTCTCTTTTTTTTTTTTTTTTTTACTGTTAAACATTTCCATTTTTTCACACCATTAAATGTAACTATAAACTGAAGAGCATGGCATTTTTTTCATACGTTCATTCAAAAAGTAAATAAATAAACACTGTATATTGCTGTTGTAGTATAGGTACAAACCTCTGTTATTATTAAATAACTAAATTCTGTGTGGTAAATCTGCTGTTGATTATTTTTCTACAACAGCACATCCAATTATTACTGTGTATTATTACTCATTTACTTATTACACTTTTATTTTTATTTTTTATTTTCCTTCGCTAATTCATACACGGTGTAGAGCACTGTGGTCGACATGTGTAGTTTAAAAATTAACTCTAGAAATAACTGGACTTTTCAGACCCCCAGCTGAACCCCACAGAGCAGCATGAAGCCAAACTTTCCTCTGATTTAGGAGCAGTTATATCCGAACGTTAACCTGCATTACCGGAACCACAAAACTGCTTTTAGATCAGCAGCACAGGGTGCGTTCTGCACATGCTGGCACTTCCTGTTGAGGCCCTGTTGAGTGTTTCCTCTCATACATGACCAACAGCTGCTCCTCATAAAGCAAAACAGTCACCGCATGATGTATTGCAACTCGAGTTCTCTCACTTACAGCTTCATAAAACTCCTGTGCAATATCAAAAAATGTGCGTGAGCGATGCATCTGAGCTGCTAATCACGGTTGTAAAAGCGATTCATTAATTCAACAATTAACAAATATTTTTCCACATTTTACATAACGGTATGAAAAATGACTACATTTTCTTAGTGGACTTTTTTTTTTGGAGTAGTTTAGTTAAATTCAGCCACACAGAATCATTTCCTGACTTCAATATCAATCACACTGGATATCACAGTGTTCAGAAACAAGTAACAGTATCCACTTAATTAATTAACCAGTTAATAAATTCTTAACGAAAAGCTATTTTTTTCCAGTTAAAACAACTGAGCTAATTGTCTCTGGCACTGGAAAAAAAAAATGCATGGATTTGTTAGTCAGAGAAATAAACTAAGGAAGAAAACCCAATAAAAACAGAGCTTTTAATTACCATGGCTAACATGATTAATTCATTAATCTGTTGGCGAAAGATGACTGGCATAATAAAGTCCTGAGATGGATGTAATTACAGACTTTTAATGGGCGTGCAGGCTTGTCTGATTGACAAGCAGTTCAATGCTGCTAAAGTGTAAATATACATATTTTATCAAACACAGATGTATGCAGTCAATCATGCTGTCTGAAAAACACAAAACCTGAACAAAAACAAAAACTCAAAAAGCAAGAGAGGAGAAATAAAGACAGGCAAAGTGCGAGGTTATAATTCATCTCTTAAGTGAGGGAAATGAACTGTAACGCATTGAAAAGATAAAAAATGTGACTAGTCTTGAAATCAGTAATCAACTGAATGATGCTTGTTTTTGTTCGCGTTTGCAAAAGCATAGGAAAGGAGGCGTTCTCCTTCTTCCTGAATCTGTAGCGCATGCTGAAAACCCACATCTGATTATTTCTCTGTGCTTTAATCAAGCTTTATTAACGTGTCAAAATGAACCACGCTGCAACATTGAAAAGTGTCTATTCAATAAGCGGCATTCACATCAAAACATCTCAGCTGAACACTTTCCACAGTTTAGTTACATATTAAACACGAGATCATTCATCCAGCCACGCTATGACGCTTCAGCTTTTTTAAGTCATTAGTTAGATGTGTGTGTATTAAAGCTGTCAGAATGTGTTTCACTGTTTAAATACAACTTGAATTATTATCATTTTTTAGGTATTTGAAGAAAGATGAGGAATGAGATGAGATTTGGTGTGGAAATGCACACGGCACTGTTTAATCCATGTCCACATGTATATGGATATTTCATAAACTCTATTTTCGTTTCTGCCTTTCGCTCTGCCAGCCACATGAAAACAAACCTTTTCAAAAAAGCCTTCAGTGTTGGAGTAATAAGAAATAAATGAAACCTCCATGTACTCTGCTTTTGTCTTCAGAAACACAGACACCACAGTGGCAACCTGCACTTATCTGCACTGAGACCCACACAGACTGTATGCTATGTTATGCATCTGTCCTGTAGTGCACTGCAGTCTTCATTTTACATTTTAGCCCTTAGTTCTGTGTTGTCTTATGTAGCACTAGGGTCCTAAAAGAACTGTTTCATTTCAGTTATTCTGCATCAGCTATATATGGTTAAAAATGATAAATAAAGCTTCTGGACTTGACTTAAGATGTGTTATAAATCAGCTTGGACCAGTTTGTTACTTTGTGGTCTATAATTTCTTATTTCACAAAATGTTAGCAGTTTAACTTCACTTTGTTCTATTGTTAAAGCCTTGTGTAGAAATGCCAGAATATGAAATGCTCTATGCTGAACCAATTCATCACCGTACTACAAACTGTTGTGCACTCAGATTATACATAGGACCCAAGCAAACACTATTCCAGTCGAACCTTAAGCAGTAGTTGCACCTCATCTTCATTCATCCCATAAATATAAATGCCTGATTGTCAGTGTCATACGTTTTAGAACTTCTGCCCGTGTTAGTGCTCTTCCGCATTTTGGATCCTAATATTTTCCCACATTTTCTCTCAAGTTTGGTCACCTCCAAATGTACACGAGCACACCAGACAGCTCTCTCCGATAACAGGACAGCTGGGACAACGGGTGTGAGAAGGCTAATGCTATGTTCATACATACAGCGATTCGCAGCGAGAATGCGACTGGAGATCATTTATTTTTAATGAGACCTGGCGACATGAAAGATGGCAACAGTTGTTGACTAGATGTGTGTGTTTTCAGTGATGTGGCTGATTTTAAGTGGAATACCTAGTTATTACTATGCCAACCAGTGCTAGGAATGAGTACTGATGATTTAGTACAGTGACTTGAAACTTGCAGCGCTAAAATGGCTATATGTGGGAATGTAGCACAACACATGCCTTCCTTTAAGAAACCTGAAGCCAGCTAACTGCAACTTTTCGAACTGCTGTTCTGTCTAACGCATTCAGAGAAATGAGCTCATACATGAGCTCACAGAAACCCACGATTCACTAGTGTTGTGGTAAGAATGGAGAAAGAATCCCATCCTTCCCATCCTGAGACTATGGACAACTTTGCTCCCTGTGGCATAATCAGGATTTGAACTGTGATCGGCTAACGATAGAGCGCTTTTCTGTTGTGCCACTCCAGAGCTCACTTAACCCTATTCTTCTCTAGAAGTGTTTGACACAACAGTTTGACACAATAAAATTGGGCTGAGGAGCTCATGTCAGAGTTTATCGAAAATGTTGCTTGTGTCGAAAAGAAGAACAAAGGTGTAAAATCCATGTGTGTGTTAGCAAGGACCAAGATCTTTTCTACTAGATTTTCTACCTTTGGTCACGTTTTGCAAGTCAACTAAAACAAACCTATTAAAATGACCTGCGGGTCATATGTAGTAAAGGAAACAGCAAATAAGTGTAAATCACATATTCGGTAGGTATTAATATTCTGCTTAAATATAAAAACCCTAAACTAACTGTTTATCCTAATTTACCCATTTTATTTCCGATAGAACTTACTGGAGTCCCTCACTGTGTGTGGCTAAACCTCAAATAATGTTCTGGACAGATTAGACAGTGCACTCTAATCTGCTTACAATGCATTTGGATGGTGATTAATATTCGTACAGAGTCTTATTTTTGTGTCCTCTAAGCATTGTACAAATAAAGATGGTTGTAATGTATTTATTTTACTGGCATTGTGCAGTAAACATTTTACACGAGTGTGTGTCATGGTGTATATATTTAGTAACGCTTTTTGTTAGCGTTTTTTTCCTAGGCCTTATAAGCTTTGTTTGTGTATATAATTTAATGTTTTCATTTTGCTCTTACATTAATGAACAAAAGAATTAAATTTAGCATTAGAATAAGAAGCTCAGTGATGTTATAGATGTTCCTTCCTTTAATTTCTCTGAAACAAAACAGCGTTTTGCTGAAATCCTATGAAACGTTCATGGAATAACATTATTCTGCAGTTCCTGTAGAAATTTTAGATTTTGTTATCACAGAAATGAATGTAAATTTAAACTCTTGCCTTTTTTTTTTTTTTTTTTTTTTTTACTTTTTTTAAATTACCGCGATTTTCCACAAATTTGGGACTAGCCGTGGCATGTCATCACATCCACTGCAATTCGTGTGCTTTGAACAAGAGTACAACCATCAAAGAAAGTAATATATGTGACTTCATTGTGAGAAGCTTACAAGAAGAATTACGTGCTTACAATTTAGCCAAGTCGTATCGGGTCACAAATCTTGATAACAGCTGCAGCAATATAAAGCATTTTTAGCCACAACGATCACACAAAAATCCTGGAAAAATCCTGGAGGGACGGACTGACACGGTACCTGCCTACACTGTTAAGTGCAAGAGTTCGAAAATTTAGTGAGATGAAATACTATACTTTCAAACTGCATTATACAAGATATGATCTGGATAATATCTATATTCGTCAAGCTTAATCGTGAAGGATATTCATTCTTATGATGGTATTATACAGCATGCAGGGGTGTGTGTGTGTGTGTGTGTGTGTGTGTGTGTGTGTGTGTGTGCACGCACACTCACCATCTGCCTGTGATCCCTGCTGCAGTAGAAATTGTTGGCCTTCGTTCCACTGTCTCTCCAGCAGCTGTTCGATGCTGGTGGCCACCGGTGGAAGCGTGTCAGTGCCCAATCCTGGCACCACAGGCCCTGACGGGTCATACCGTATGTGCAGTCCACTTAAGGGAGAACTGAAAGCATCAGAAGACACCTCTGTGTTATAATGAGGTGACTCTGCATTACAGAAATCATTGCAATTTTAGACAGCGGATTATTTATTTACTAAAATACATCCCAATTTGAGATGACTGACTGTGACTGTCAAGGCCAGGGACTGCTCTTCTGATTTAACATCAGTCCTCAGAGATTAAACAAACCACATAGCTCTAATGAATAGATGTAAGAAAGTAAGAGACAGTGAGCAAAAGAGAGTAGGGGAGAGAGGGAGAGGGAGAGAGAGAGAGAGAGAGAGAGAGAGAGAGAGAGAGAGAGAGAGAGAGAGAGAGAGAGAGAGAGAAAGAGAGAGAGAGTAAAAGAGAGAGAGAGAGGGAGTAAAAGAGAGAGAGACTTTTTGGCTGTGTCCCTGATGCCATAAATCTCAGCGCACTCTTGTTTGGACAGACAGCCGTCTCTGTTGTTATGAATGCGCCGCTCCATCAGGGGCTTCCCCGAGCACGTGAATGCATCTCTGGGGTAATTAGAAAAAACAGACGGACGCCGCATGCTCATAAATCTCCACTAACAGCGGGCGCAGTGCCAACGAGCCGTAATAGCCTGCTACGGCACGGATCATGGAAACAACATGGTGAGATATTTACAGTTCAAGCGCCGGAGCTGACCAGCTACCGATATATTCCTGCCATTCAAAACAGACTGCATACAACAGACATGCACGTGTGACACATGGGGATTTCTGATATTTCACATGTTACACACATTTTGTAACAGAACATTAATCAAGCCACACTTTTGGATGAAACTAATAAGTCAGCGTAAGTAAAACAGTAATGTCACATTTAAAATACAATTCAGAATATCTATTCGCCTTGGTGCTATTTTTATTAAACATCAACAAGAATAATCAACAAAAAAATAAGGGAATATCAGTTGAAACAGACTTTACCGTGCAATTAAATTCTTGTTAGAGTCAATAAACATGGACGTAGCCTCAGTTATAAATGTAAAAGACAATATGCACAGAAGTGTTTGTGATTTACTGCAATACTGCTATTACAAGGTCTAATTGCTAATTGACTCCTATATTTTTCATATATTTTTATATTTAATAAATCTTTTTTTGCTGAAAAATCCACATTACAACAGGAAAAAACCTTTATGTTACAATTAGATAGCTTTGTAACAACATAGATTTGCAGTATAGAGTTAAAAATAAGCATTTGTATCTGTGAAGACAGTTCAAATTAACACAGCATTTTATCAATGAATCATAATTGGAACATTTATCGTTTAAAAATCATTTAGTGTGTATTTGCATATAGCTGGATTCTGTGATAAGGCCAAGATCAATTTAATAATTAACACAGATATAACAATCTGCAGCCCTGATACACACCTAACTGTGTTAGTCCAACGAACCCACATTAAGCTGTCAAACCAGAGCCAATTAGAATGAAGCCACTAACGCAGTTCACCTACCTGAAAGTTTGGATTCAGTCACATTTACATTGAAACATCTCACTTAAACCATTTCCTTCTGTATAAATCCATCTGAATAACCTTCGCTGTCAAAAGGCTGTGTTTCGTAAAACATCTCAAAATATTCTGGTGCGTGAAGAGATGCTCCTGTGCTATCTATTGCAGTCTGCAGCAGGATGCTGATAGAGGAAACAGCTGAGCGGTGACGGAGAGCGTGGGAGAGCGGGAGAGCGAGAGAATGAGAGAGATTGCAGTCCCCCTCCAGCTCTGGAATGTAAATAGGGCTTACCGTGGGGAAAGGTTCGCCTTCGGTGGGGTTCCTCGCCTGGAGAAGCCGAGAGCCCCATCCCCCAGCTCCTGATCTGAAAGATAAACAGAGTGCAGTCGATAAGAAAACCGAGCCTGGGAAAGGAGGGAACGGAAGAAGAAAAAGAAGGTGCTCTGCTGGCCCGCCGGCCATTGCAACTCCCTCACGCAAATCCATCTTCAGCTCAAGTGTTGACTCTGGCAGCTCAGGCTGCGCACTGAGTGTCACCGAGATGCCTACATTACTCCCTCCCCCATTTTCTCTCTCTCTTGCTCCGACTCTCCCCTACTCTTCGTTGCTCGCTCTCTCCCTCTCTCTCTTTTTTCCCGGCTGCCCTGCAGGCCCCATGCCAGACCCTGCTTTTCATTTTCACCAGTGAAAGTAATGAATCACACATGTGCCGAAGTCAGACACAACCCCTCCCCCCACTTCTCTCGTGCATCTCCCCATCCCCCTCCAGTCAACGGCAGCCAATCACAGCCCCCTCCCCGGTTCCCTTCTTCCTTTTGCAGTTTTAACACTTTCCAGGCCAGCAGCGCCTCCAGCACCAAAGCAGAGCACCCCTTCGTCCTCCTCATTGAAAGGGGGGTGGTTCTGTATCAGGGTGAGTCTTTCCTCTTGTCAGGAACAGCACCGCGCTGCATCAGGGAACGCGTTACTCAATGCTGTGTGTCAGAGCCTTTCAACAGAATTAGAAAAATGCTCTCAAAAAGTATGTGTTGACAGAAAACCAGGATCAGGCCACAACTAGCATTAACCCTGTTGTTAAGTTCAGGTTAAAATCACTCATTTCAAATAATGTCTTGGGGAACTTAACAATCAGCTGGACAAGGTAAATTGCTCACTGTAGTGCTTTTTTTTGCTGGCCTTTAAGTGCAAAACAACTATAATAACACCAGTGTAAAAGCAACAAGGAATGTTTACTCCTAACTATAATAACCCAAGTACCTTGACATTAAAACATTTTCTCAAGAGTAACTTAATTACATGCTCAGAAAGAGCCTTATTTTTCTTTGTCAGAATCATATATTGATATTTGCAGTTGCATTTATAGTTTTTGGAGTATTAATGTATTTTGCACTTATGAGTTCCTGTATTTTGAAACTCTAAGAAGCCAAACTGGAAACAGTGAATTAGTGTTTAACATATGACAGGCGGGTGTTTTTATCATTTAATATAGAAGCCAATCAGGTCTCAATATGCAAACAATTGCAATGCAACACTGATTACCAGGAGAGAAAAGGGTACATGGTGTCAGGGGCATTTTAAATTTGCATATAAATAGAATCTGGGTGTCTTAAATCTTTTTTTTTTTTTGACAGTGATTTTTCTT
Organism: Tachysurus vachellii; assembly: GCF_030014155.1. Taxonomy (NCBI): domain Eukaryota; kingdom Metazoa; phylum Chordata; class Actinopteri; order Siluriformes; family Bagridae; genus Tachysurus; species Tachysurus vachellii. Next base: position 6,632,455 of record NC_083484.1, on the reverse strand, counting down.
TTGTTTAATGAATTTTTGTAGAAACACTATGCCAATCTATTACTCACCACTGAACATGAAAAAATATTGTTAGTTTTAATATGTAAGTAACTCAATTCATGTGCATGTTTCGCTAATGCGGTGGCTCTCAAAGTGAGCACCATGAAGCAAAGCCAAAGTCAGGCTGTAATTTTTAATGTTCTGTTATAATGGTGGAAAACACAAGCCGCCGTTTTATGTGGCTTACAGTTATTTGCCTCTTGACCTGACCGGTCACTTGAATTGAATGCATTTAATCAAAAACTCAATAACTATAAATAATGTCAATGTGGATGTAATGTGTTTGTTGGTGCAAAGTTCGGGAATGTTAAGTTCTATAGTGCTAATATACAGATCGATTTATTTGGGTTTTTTTGCAAACATTTAAATAATGTTCTTGTACTAAGGGGATCTGTTGTATTCAAGTTAAATGACCAAGAAAATAAATGTAAAAGTCTTATTTCTATAAGGCACTCGATGTTATTAGTTTAGAATCTGGGAGTAAAGGTATACTTTAAATAAAATAAAAATAAAAATAAACAAAAAAACATAAACCAAACAACCAAATAAATAAATAATATCATTATTGTAAAAAAAAAAAAGTACTTGTAATTCTGACCCAGGATGAGCCCCATGCATGGAAGAAGCTATTTGGGCTCTTTTTTATGTCGAAATGAAGATACCTGAATAGCTGTATTTTTTGTCTTTTATCATTTTCATTTGTTCATACCTGGCTAGTCTTTATTTATTGTCATGTGCCTCATTTAACTGCTCAAACAAATCAATGTTGCTTCTGGAAACACTACAGTCTGATCAGGAAATCTATCTATATGGAAACACACTGACTGATTTCTATCATCTAGCGGATCAAGCTTTCCGAACCTGAGTGGCGCTTTTCTTTACCTCTCCCTCGCCTATTCTTAGCTAAGCGACCTCCTGACCCCCCCTCCCCTTTAAGAACGAGGCCATGACTGATCCATTATTTCTCAAAGACCACATCCCTCTCACTCCCCCTTCAGCTGGTCCCCATTTTCAGCATGATCTGTGGATTGTGGGATTGCTGAGGTGAGGGATATCCCCACTGTGTCATTTCCACAGTCACTGGCCAGATTAATGAAATGTCTGAGCTCTAGCATGCTTCATTTAACAGGTATGTGCACTCTCCACTCGTCTCACTCTTTCTACTCGCCTGTCCCGGGGAGTTTCATTCTCTCATTCGCTTTCTCTCTGTCGAGCGCACATTCCACAGGAACAGAGGAGCGAGTAGACCACAGAGGAGAGATCTGAGACGCGACCTTTGTGATAGCAGGAGGTTAACAGAAGCTGAAGCTGAAACTGGATGGTGTGGGTGTGTGTGTGTGTGTCCTCACCTGCTGGAGAATTCTCTGACTGGGCGATAAGAGCGGCCATGGCAGAGTTGGGATTTAGCCGGTTGCCGAACATATGGGACGGCGCCAGGTTAAAGGTTCCCGGTAATGAGTTTGACTGCAGCTGGAGAAAAAAAAAAACATTACAATTTATTCAAAGAGCTGCAGTCAAAGAAGCAGAATGTAAATTGTGTGAGCGTGTGGGGGAGTTAATAAAGCGCCATGCCAGCTGTATTCCCTGCAAAGCCAGACGACAGCAGCTTCACACCTCATGTGCTTCTAACACTAATTATTTAATCCAATTAAACCATTTCCCTAATAAGGGCTTTGGAAAGGGGGAGTGGTGGAGGTTTGCAAATGTCTGACAAAATGGCAGTGCTAACTATAAGGCTCATCATTTTTCACTACAATATATGTGCAGACATAAAAGAGTATTTTGTTTTCAGCGAAACCGTATTTGGAGAAAATCTCCGCAACAGTATATATATATATATATATATATATATATATATAAAAACCCTGGCCAGTCCACAAAAAAAGAGTTTTCAAACATTACGAGAGCTTCAGGGTGTTTTCCATCTTCACTTCATCTGCACATTCCTGGCAGAGTGTGAAACATTCTTTTCCTGTTAGAGACGTTCTCTCTGTCCAGGCCTTCAGCCAAACACGAGGAGAAAAGCCTAGCACATTATGAATGAAACCAGTGGAATCCAAATTTGTTGCATAATCTGCTTAAAAAAAACAACAAAAAAAAAAAAACGCTTTGCTGTGTCATAACTATATGTTTACTTTGTTGGCTGGGTTATCTTTGCTTTACAGTGAACCTCTGTGTCAAGCTCGCAAGGTTTTTCGATACTGGGATCCTTTCCGTTTCACCTGGACAGCTGCCAGCACTGGAATTTCTACCACAATGGTTGAATTTCTCCAAGAGCCTTAAATACAAAAATACAGCATGTCTCCACATAGAACAAAGCAGTGTGCTGATAACAGCAATATTCAACACAAAGCATTGTAGATAGTTTAAAATACCAATTATTCTGTATTCCATTTACACAGAGGCTAATTATAATAAATTCATTCCATTTATTAGGCGCATTCTAAATGTCCTTTCTTCACGAATTTCAAGACGAATTATATCTCTTGGTAAAGGCTGGAGATACATAAAGCCTATTATTAATATTGAAATATCTGCAGGAGTTAATGAACAGCTATTTGGTTAACAGCTGCAAGGGGGGAGGAAAAAAAAACCCTCTTTAATATGGTGCAGTCAGGGAATCATTTTCCTACTGCAATTAAAACGTGCTCCTGTCTGCAGCGGCACACGTGGTAATGCGTGACAGAGATGCAGAAAGAGCGAACAGAAATATCACATGTGCGGCAAAAAGCTTTACTGCCAAAAAAAAGGTCAGCTTTTCTGAATATCAGCCGGTAGAACAGCAGTGTTCGAACTTCTTAATATAACCAACTGCAATATTTAATCTAACCTAATTTCATATGTAACATTTAACGGAACAAAAAGATTTTAAAATGTGAAGTTAAGCGCGAAGCCACCGTTTGGGCTTGGTCACCTAACCTGAGCTTGACCTTTAATCTTTCACCTAAACACCTGCCAAAAGTACTCTGCCTGAGGGAAGATATTCAAAATATTTGTGAAAGCTAACCCATAATTTGTCAAGGAGAGCTTGGCCTGTGCTCTCTCTCTCTCTCACACACACACACACCTCTATGGGCTTGTCATGCATAAACATGCTTTAAAAACTCATGCGACCTCATCTTCTTTGGTTTTGTGGGCGGAGCCTGAAATCAGTTGATTACAGTGAAACTGGGGAATAGAACTGAAGACCGATTCATTACGGTGGCGTTTTCGAAGGAAAGTGAAGTCCAACTGGCATTCTTTGGAAAGCATGCACTGTTCCATTAGTTCCAGTGAAACTGGGGGTGGGAACTGCGGTCTGATTGATTACATGGTTTCCGATCAGCTCTGAGTTAATGAGTGGAGCAGTTTATTCTAGGCCAGAGCTGTAAGCACTCGCTCACTACGGCTCGGAGACATGCAGTGACCCGGAGACCCTGAGAGAACCCAGCAAATTAGAATGAATTCGTATTACTCTACGTTTAACTGCGTGAATTGATATATAGGTCGTGTGAAGTGAAAAAGAAGACAAACAGACATTCGGTGTCTTTTAGCACCGAATAAAGAAGAAACATCAACAATAACAACAAAATGTTACTATTGTTTTGTCAAGGGTTCAGTAAGATGCAGATCCTTTCACAAGTAAAACTGAAGGATGGGACAATATAAATTATAATAATATATAATATGGCATTATATGTACATAAGGACTTATCTGAGATATTGTGTATGAGGTGATTTTGATGACACTTTCAAAAAAGTTTTCAACTTTACACATAAAATGTCACATTTGTTAGTGTTCACTAACAAATTTATGAGCATTTGATAAATGAAATTACACCACTTAAATAAATGCAAATGGCACACTACTGAACTGCTGAAATGCCTGAGAGAATTATATCTGTCAAATTGTTTGTCTAATCTATACTAAAATTTATAGTAATTATCATTCTAAATCTTGCTCATCGTCTCTCATTAAAACTAAAGCGCACGTCCCTAATATCCAGCTCAGAGCGGGGTTATTATTTCTGCTCCTCTGTCCGATCCACGACGTCAGGAATCCACAGACATCCATCTGTGGAAACACCACAGAGGGAAACTTTTTGTTTATTTTCCCATGTCAGCCATCTTGTCAGGATTTCCCATCGTCTCACACACATTTTTCTACCATTCTTTTGACAAAGAATGTGCTATCCAGTGTGCTTCTTTCAAAGACGCGAGAGACAGAGGGAGTGAAGCGGAGTGTGAACATTATCGCTCGTTCTCGGTCCGCTCTGTCAGCTCCCATCACATCACAGGGCTGTGTTCAATGCCTTAGCGTTCCCAGCTCCATTTTCCTCTCTGGGTGGTTGATGATGTTCACAGGGGGGTCGAAGGTTGAACCTGCACTTATTTAACTACTAAAAAGCCCTCGTTTTGTTTAATACACACCCACTTATGCGAACAACCGAAAAAGTGTGTGAAAACGGTAAAAAAAAAATAAATAAAGCTTTTATGGACAGTGCAGAGTTGTTGTAAATACAGCGAGTTGCAAATTCTTAGTATTCTTTTAAATACATAGTGAGGCTTCATTAGCATGGCCGAGAAATAAATAAGACTACAAATCTACAACAACAAATCAGAAAACGGAATTTGACAACACAAAAATGTGAAAAACGGACAACACTGTATTATAATAACACACACACACTTACACACACACACACACACACACACGTTTCGCAGTGGCAGCACATTCAGCTTTGCGTATTTATTACATTTTTGTTTTATATTCAGTACTAGATATCCTGATATGCATTGTGTGGAATCAGGAAGCAACATTATTTTGTCAAATGAAATTTGAATTAAAAAGCAACATGTTAAATGCCATTTGATCCCAAAACAGAGCCCTCATCCTCAATTACTGTGCAGATTTTTTATTCATAACACATGACTTG
>NC_083484.1:6582500-6622500 GCF_030014155.1 Tachysurus vachellii | reverse complement strand
AATAAAACGCCAACATGGATTTTGAACATTTTAAATCTCATAGCTGTCTTCTGGATAAACCAATGAGGTTATTTATTGGATATAACGTGATGCCTTCTGAATGACTACATAAAGGAAAGGACCACAAAACCTTTGGAAATAGTTTAATCCTCAACACTATGCATATAAACAAGGTCATATATCATAATTGATCACAGTTGAATACCTAGCATAGAGCATGCTATGTTCTGCTTTGTGTCTGGACCTTGAAACCGCGTTCTATATGCGCTGACTGTGTGCCAAAGGCAATGGCAAAGGCAACATTACAGGATCGCAATTACAAAATCTACCGTGTGCATTTGATTTCAGCGTGTTTGTATGCCACTTCATCCCCATGGTGGGGAATCTGGAGTTTTGAACTGTAATGAACGGCTCAGGCATCAAACTCTTTATATCGCACACTGTTTTATAAGCAAAAATCCCCCAGCGCCCCACCTTCACTCCAAACGGCACCCCGTAAAGTCTTCAACCTCAAAACCCCAGCGAATGAATGTTTGCCTTTAATAACGGCCCCCGTTGTTCTGCCTGATAAAACAGTCATGTGCCGGGTTGGGAGGCCGAGACAGATGAGGAGCAGTGCTGCATTAGTGCTAGCTAAATATTTACAGTCCAGCCAGAGGGCAGCAACAGGTGAAGGGCTGATGAGGGGGTAGAATGGGAGTGCAGAGGGGGAGAGGGAGAGGGAAGAGAAAGAGAGTGAGCGAGAGAGAAAAAGAGAGAAAGAGAGAGAGAGAGAGAGGTAGAGAGACAAAGAAAGGAAGGGAAGATGAGGGCGGCCCCTGAAGAAAAAATAGAAGGGAAGACTCTCAGCGCTTAGATTTTCACATTCACATCTGAGAATACATGGTGTGGAGACCAGTTGCCAAGCAACAGCGACAGCGTGTGTGTGTGTTTGCGTGCACGTGCAAGGGTGGGGTGGGGGGGGTTTCCTTAAGTGTGTGAGTGAGTGTGTGGCCACGATGGACAGGGTGAGAGCCAGCATATTTCCAACATATGTGTGTAAATGTAAAGAGAAGATGATGTCAACAAGCACATACACACTCAGGCATTGTCCTAACACATATACTTACGTATATTACATACAAAGACTGACAGATATATAGACAGATAGACAGATAAAGAGACAGACACACACACACACACACACACTTCCCACTTCCAGTATTTCCCACAAAGACATACAGGTAGAGAGACACAGATGTCCAGGCACTTGCAGGAACACAGATGCATGCATGTGTAGAGACACACATCCATGCACAGCTATACGTGTACATGTGGAGACGAACATGCAGAGACATGTGCCCACAGACACACACAATCACACACAAGCGCTGAGTGGTCAGGCCGTTTCTAACAGCCGAGTTAAGCAGCAAGTGAAATTGGCTGAAGTGTGCTCGCCAATATCGAGCTGAAAGGGCCAAAAAATAACAAGGAACAAATCAGAGCTGAACCAATTGCCTGTTCTGGGGCACTCTGGCATCTCTATGGAGATCGAGCAGCCGAGGTATGTCTCTCTCTCTCTCTTTCTCTCTCTCTCACAGAACAACCAGTGGCTCCATCCACTTTAGTCCTAAAGGCCTCTATCGGTACCTGAAACAAACAGTCTGACTAAATGGAACAGATTTCAGTAAATGTCTGCAGAAACATGGCAGTCTGTCCTAAGACTGATGTAGACTATGGATGTTTGCAGAGAAGGGCAAATCTGACTCTTTTTTTTTTTCAAATCTGTTTTTTAGATCGGTGCTTGCATTGCAAATTACGGGGAAAATGTAATCAGTCTGTCCGCTCTACAGCCGCGTTAGTAGTCATAGTAGCAGCACAGTGTAGCGTGGGACGGGCCAAAGACAGCAAGTCTCGAGAGTCTTGTGAGTAGAGTGAGTAATATTTGAGTAGTAGAGATCTCCTTAAACTTAAATTAGTTTGTACAGATAAATATTTAATAACTGCTCCATTCAGAAAGCAATTAAAATAAACACAAATCCTCTATGGGCTGTCACACATTTAGAGGACCGTCCCAAATCCAGCGCTCCAAACAAGTAGCATGTGATATATTAATCGTATTAACACATTGACCCCTTCGACTATGTAAGTTTTAACACAATGTCATTATACCATAATGTATATACAAGTCATGGATGTTTTTCACTTACTTGTCGCTGCAGGTGGAGAGCTCACGGTGAGACTACCGTTCCTGAGCAGAGAAGGAGATTTCTGATTGGTCAAGCTGGTCGTTCCGACTCCTCCCACAGTCGCATTGCTGCTGCTAATGCTAGGACCGCTATTTCTAACCGCAATGGAGGAAGACGAAGGGGACAGTGAGGAGGAAGAAGGCAAAGCTGTGCCACTAATCTCCACCCCCTCTGGAGTTTTGCTCTCCTGGGTGGTGGTAAAGCAGGGCCCGTAGCGATTCCTCCAGTTCCCTCTCTTTTTCTTCTTAACTCCTTCCTCCCCCGTGGAAGAAGACGAAGCTGCTGAGGAAGAGGAAGATGAAGAGGAAGGCTGAGGCCGTTTATATCCGGCTGACGCTAGCTCCCCGCCACCAGAGTGCGAGTTTTCGTAATGCTTGGAGGAGCTGGAGGCGGAGCCTGAGCTTTGGGGGAGGGGCACAAGAGAGCTAAAGGTGTTTAAGGTCAGCATTCCATCAGAAGGTCCGCTTTCGGCCCCGCCCTTTACAAGGCGACTGAACGAGGGCTGAGTGTACGTGTCTCCGCCCCTCAGGTTAGAATCGGTAAAGCTGATAAAGTCGGAGCTGGGCTGAACCACCGAGCTGCTGGAGGACGTCTTACTGCTCCCACTGGCCAACATAAGACCTGAGAATGAGTGAGGCAATGTGAGAGTAATTCAATTTGGTGTGAAAATGTCAAAAAATATATATAAATAAAAACATATCCAGTAAGCCAGTGAATAAAAAAAAAATCTGATGCTCTGTCTAAGTTTCCATTCTGCAATGCAAACACACACAAGCTCTCACCCTCTCGCCAGATCAAGCAGCAACAGCCAGCCAGACCACTCACTACCCTGGCCTTCATCCAGCCATGTCATAACACACTCAGTCAACCGTCTCACACACACGCCGTCCTCATGACTCACTTTCTCAGTTTCCTTTAGCATGAGAGAACAGCAGACTGATGCTTGATGCAATCATGTCACAGTTCAAAGTATATAAAAAAAAAACACTGTGAAGAAAGGAAGGAAAGGAAACTAAAAGGATGGGTTTGGTGGCTCATCGTTCACATAGGGGTCTGGACAATGCATCTATCTGGTGCTATGCAGTTAATAGGGTAATCTGTTACTGTTCTAATGCATTTACATCATGGTGCAATTAGGCTTTTTATGAGTCCTGGCTTGTAAAATCATCATCTAAAAGTTTTACCATTGCACAACTTTACCACTGCATGTCTACCAACACAGTTCTACTAAAAATATACAGCACCACTACTGAGTTCCTCAGAGAATTATTACACTGTGAAATTTTCATTACGTTCCAAATTTAGATCAACAAACAATCCAATGTACACTCAGTGAGCACTTTATTAGCTTGTACACCTACACGTTCATGCAATGATCTAATCAGTCAATTGTGTAGTGTATGTATGAAGGTATGAGCCTGTAGCTTCCGGTAATGTTCACATCAACCGTTAGAATGGGGAAAAGTGTGATCTCTGTGATTTTGACAGTAGCATGATGTTGGTACCAGATGGACTGGTTTAAGTATTTATAACTGTTGATCTCCTGATATTTGTAGAATATTCTATAGTTCTCCCAGGATGGTGCAATAACACAAAAACAAAAAAAATCAGTAAGCAGCAGTTCTGTGGATAGAAATATCTTTTTGATGAGAAAAATTAAATGGAATGGCCAGTGTGTTTCAAGCTGACAAACACTACAGTAACCCAAATAACCCCTCTGTACATTTGTGATGAGCGGAAAAGCATCTCAGAATGCACAAGATGCTGATGGGCTACAAAGATGATGATCACATCAATTCCACTTCTGTCAGCCAAAAACAGAAAAATGTAGCTAGGTTTGATGCATCTCAGTTACACAAATGTTATGTGAACAACATGAAACCATGGACCCAACCAGCCTTGTGCCAACAGTCCAGGGTGCTGGAGGGTGGCGTAACAGTGTGGGGAATGTTTTCTTAACACACTTTGGAGCTGTTAGGGAGAATCAGTCATCGCTTGAATGTCACAGCCTAGCTGACTATAGTTGATGATGATGTGCATCCCTCTTCATGGCCACAACTGACCATCTTCCAATGACTACTCAGTGGCTAGAAGTTTCCAAAATTTTGGCACGTTACAATGTGTTGAGGCAAAAAGACGGCCTACCCAGTAACAACACAGAGTTCATAATGGAATTGATCACAATAGTAACACATGGGTTTAAATATATATAAGTGTTATTTAATTAAGAAAAAGATCATTGTTTAAAGGGTTCTCTGGTTTCCAACAAGTCAAGCTGAATTTTGTCTTATTTACATCAGGACAGAGAGAGAAAAAAAAGAGAGGCTTGTGAGGGAACTACTGTTTATAGCTGTTATAAATGAGTAATCACAGGAACAAAGCTGTCTCTGTAAATTAACTATTCATTGTGCTTTCTCAACGGTTAACGTAAAAACACAGTGTCAGTATAATAATATATCAAACACAGTGTCCAGATCATCACTCTTCATTAATGTTTCTCAAGTTACATTTTTTTATCAGTGCTTTCTTTAACATTAACTTTGCATAATGAAGCCCTAACCTAGCCTCACCTTGCTGAAAGGGGCTTGTCGACGATGGGACAGTGGATGATGTAGCGATGGTCACGACGGGGCCGTGAGATTTGCTGGGGTTCGACTTGCGACCCCGTGACCCTGAACTGGAGCTGGAGCTCGAGTGGCTGCTCGATTTCTTACTCTTCCCCTCTGAGCTCTTGCTCTCTCTTTCAGAAGAGCCTCCATCTTTGGAGCTTGCACTGGAGTGAGACGGCACCTCCTGGAAGTTGGCGGTGGTGAACCGCGCGCCACCGTCATCCATACGCTTTTGAGACGAGGAGATGGAGGAGACACTTCCTCCGCTGCTGCTGCTGTAGCTCTGAGAACGGAAAACGAAGAATGAAAAACCGCTAATACGGCAATGTAAGCAGTTTGGTGAAGAGCTCCTAATGAACCTGTGAGCTTTTATATACTATATACATCTATACAAATAAATTACATTTGAATTTATACTGACCATGCATTGGAAAATATATCATTATTCATCCTCGATATTATGACGCCATTGCAGATTTCTCTGTAAGTGTCTCTGGGTTAGCAGGGGCGAAGCTTAGGTGAGCCAGTCACAAACAGGACTGCACGATACATGTTTTCAGCTTGAAACATTAAACCCCTTGGTGTAATTACCTTATATAATGCAGTCACAGAAATAAAAATACCAAACTCTTCTACACCTATTCACTGGTGCATCTTTACATCTGAAAATGTAAACTTCATGTATACATAAAAATTCTTTATGTATATTCAAAGAGTTGAGCAGATCAGTGGAAACCTTTGAGGCATCACAGACAAGCCTTCTCTCTTAAATAGATCACAATAAAAACGAGTTTGGCCCCACCTTCTCTGACGTAACCATTAAGGCTGGAACAAGGGAAGGCGAGAGCTCCATAGACTTTTTGTGTTTGGGTTTGTGACGATCTCGCTCTTTATGCTTCTGCAGAAATGAAGGAAGAACAGAATGAACAAGAACCATTGAATTAATCACAAGATCGAGAATGGGTTTGGTCAGTGCCAAAAATAAACCAAAAAACTGTCTAGATTGAATGTCTAGATTCTTTAAAGACACTTGAAAGAAGCATAAGGAAGTGAGGACGCTGAGACAGATGTGCTTCAGTCTGAACGGTTCAATACTCTGCATGCATTTGGCCTGAAGAGGAACCTGTTCCATGACAGCAGATGGAGAGTTTTAATGAAGAGCAAGAAAAATTATTTTATTCCTTCAGGATGTGCTAGGCTTCACCCTATTTCAGCCTAAACATGGACTGCAGCAGCTCAATTTACACCCCGGCTCCGTGGCACACACGCTATAGCTCCATTTTCGCCCCGGGAGGAGGAGCGGAAACAAATTTACACCTCCTGCTCCAAGCAAACACCTCCAACCTCCTCGCTTTCTGATCTTAAACTAAGAGCTGTGAAAATATGCAGTCATCCTGAAAGACTCCAAAACTGTATTTACACATTTGCCATGTGTACCAGTGCACCCTTTCTTTCTTTTTTTCCCCTCCCTTTGTCCAACAGTTCTCTGAATTCAGTGCCTTCAAGCCTTCTAAGAGTTTACGCTCCTCTCCTGCATGGTAACGTTTGGCCTGTCTTGATTGGATTGAAATTATAAGGAGCCTCCAGCTCCTTTAAACCTATTACAATTTCTGCTCCGGGGAATTTCAAATGTCATTTTATGCCCTTAAAACAAGTTTTAAATGCACACAGGAATTGCTTTTTAAATCTAAAACAGTATAAAAATTAACGCAATCTACCGACACAACATTAATATATAAAACAAATTCTACTATGCAGAGACAAACGGTGCAGACTATATGTTGTAGCACGTACTTAATTCTTGTATAAAAACATTTTTTTTGCGTACGATTAATATATTTACAAAATTCCCTCAGTTTTAGAGTATTTTAAGTATATAGTTAATGAAGTAAACACTAAGCTATTATGAAGATTTGACATTTGTAAATTTCAGAATTTCTGATATGATAAGCTTTTGATATTTGATCTTAGCTTGTTTTATTTTGCACTGTCTAATTTTCAGGCCTTGAGGTGCTTATTTTGAAGCCTTTCAGGACCTGACATTTTCATAATTCAAAGGAACAACTGTTTTTTGGGATCATTTTAGTGATGATTAGACAAAGTTTCTAGGGGATAAAGGGGGGGGAAATAACCGTCTTTAAAAGATTCATCCAAAATTCATTTTCTCCTTCACTGGAGAAAATCCAGTGTAGAAGAAATGAGCATCGAGGTGGCTGCTGAACGTGGCTCGGCTCAATGAATCTGAGGACTCCTTCAGAGGTTCTTGACATTCTGCTGCAGAGTTATTAACTGCAAATTTGTGTGCGAATTTGCCCTGCTGGTGACGCTAGAGGGCTTGAGTGGCGCAAAGCAAAAGTGCTGTGAAGGTAGCTGAGATTGTCTTCCATCACTGTGCCATATTTCATCAAAAAAAAAGCATATGAAGCGTTCGGTGGGCCGCCACAGACAAAGAAGACACAGATGAAGAAGCTGAAGTACAAGAAGAAGCAGAAATAAATAACAATCACAAAAAAGGTGTATGTTCCTTTAACCCCCCTACTACCCCCCTACTACCCCTCCCTCCAAAAACATACATAACATATTTTTCCGATTCTGGTCCGATTCTCTACGAGGCTAATCGAGCAAATGGAAATCATTTGACGTTTATAATTGTGCTGATTCACTAAACGCCACTTCCATAAGAGTGTGTGTTTTTTTTTTTCTTTAAAACATCCTGTTTTTGCGAATGAAATAGACAAAATGAAAAGATTAATGAGCACTTAATCCTGAGCTAAAGGAAAGAACACTCGAGACAAAAAGTCAATGTAGACAGTTCAGTGCAAAATCACTTGAAACAGAAAATGTGCTTCGGATATGTGTTCTGTACTTGTGTGTCAGAGAGAAAAGCACATTTTAGACTTAAAAAAAATATACGCCATTTTGAAACAAATGCAATATTTAGGTGGTTCTCAGGTCATGGGACTTTGGGCACAACTGGCTACCAGTTATTTAACTAACTAACCAAATAAATAAATAAATAAATAAATAAATAAATAAATAGATTCAGGATTCTAAAGTGGCGAGTTTAGATCTTTTTATCTTGGGTAGCTAATTACTCGTAGTGTTAGGAAAAGTCTTCAAAGCTAGCAGAACAATCTAACTAGATTAATAATTAATTTATGCAGGATGAATTTCAATGTATTGATTATTGTCAGGAGAAATGCTCAGTACTGGCCTAGTATCACTGATCAACACCTGTAGCTAAAATAATAATTCAATAAAAATACTTTTTTACTTCTCAAAACACACACACACACACACACACACACACACACACACACACACACACACACACACACACACACACACACACACACACACACACACACACACACACACACACACACACACACACACACACACCTTTCTCTACATCCAGCCACAAGCAACAGATTTAAGGGCTTCTCAAAATACCCAGAGAACATGACACCAAAACTAAACAAGCTAGAATGATCAGAATTGTAAATATGTGTGTGTGTGTGTTTGAGTGGGGGGTGGGGGGTATTCCCAGATGCCACTCTCCTAGCACATCTGAACTGCCTGCAAATTGAGAAGCTTTTAGCTGCTATTGTTGTTTTGCCCTGGGGTTTGGAATTAGCTAGGTATACATCTGAGCCCCATGATCTTTGACCTTTGAGAAGGGGGGTGGAGGCTGGAGGGTCCCCTTTACTAATGCAAATCAGGCACGGTAACAATAGCAGGGGCAGAGACCATAGCTCTCAATGAAGAGGAAGTTGAAAAAACGCTGCTCCCGCAGGCCTCCATGAAGGAAAGGGTCAAACGAGAATAAATGCAGTCCAAAAAAAAAATCAAACAAGATCCTCCATACTACAATAACACAAGATGTTCTAAACTAAAAAAAAAATTAAAAATTCAAATCACTATAGTTTGCAAGTGAACAAATATTAGTATCTTCATGTACACAAAATAAAATGCCAAATGTTAGTCACTACATTCTGTTGGCTCAGATACTGTCAATAATGCGCGCACACACACACACACACTCCACAAGGATTTAATCATGGATCATTGTCCTTGGGCAAGGGGAAAAATAAAAAATAAAAATCAAGGCCACAAAACTATAAATTTTCAAAATAAACGAAAGTATAAATAGATGAATGTGATGATCAGATAAATGCAGAATGAAAGTGTACAGGTTGGCATTAACTACACTAACTCAGGCAATGTAGCAAAAAATATATATTAAAATAAATGGAAACAAGGATCAAAAATATAGAGTCGAAAAATGGTTCAGAGGATGCGCATGTGAAGGACTTGAATGACGTTTGGATAACCATGATATGCTCTTCCACACATTTCACACTATGAGTATATGAGACGGAGGTGCACTTAGTTTCAATCGAAAAATCAAAATATGGATTGTGCGCTCGCACCTGTGTGTGTGTGTGTGTGTGTGTGTGTATCCAGCTATCTATATAAAATGTGTTGAATGGATAGAAACTGCATACTTTGAACAGTACACATTTAATAAATCGCTGCTCAGTTGTCTTTCATGGTTCAGTAAAGGGAATTATGGGATTGACTTCTCAGAGATGGACATTCTGCAAAAAATTGTCCAAAATAATGTCATTTAGGCCCAAAGCTCTGAAAGTGGGGTCTGAGAACAAGCAGTCCAGGGTCTGTGGTCAATCTGTGTGTAACAGTCTTTACAGCTATCTAATAAGTATTTATAAATAAGTAATCGTGTAATTAAAATGAACTTGAATCTTTTAGAGTTTTTGAGAGTGGAAAGTTCAGTAATAAAAGATGTATGCCTTACCAAATCATTAGAGTGAACATTTTGTTAAAAAAATGAATATTTACTGAATTGGCTTTCATTTTATTTTATTTATCTGCTTGTTTGAAAAGCCTTATAATAATAATAATAATAATAATAATAATAATAATAATAATAATAATAATAATAACAATAACAACAATAATAGTAATAATAATAATAATAATATTAACAATATTATTGTTACTATTATTAAGTTTGTTTAGTATCAGGAGAGAACAGCATTAGTAAATGCTATTGTTAAATAAATCATGTTTAATTTCATCACAGGGAAATAAAACTGGGGTCAACACCTCTACACTTTCTACACTGAGCGGTTGTGTTTGTCGAAAACGTGCTGGAACTAATAAATAATTACCTGTAAACACTGATGCCATGAATTCCCCAGAACTAACAGGCATGACTGATCATTTTCTGTGAACAGAGAATTCTCCGTAATGACCATTGCTTGCAGTGCCAAATTGCTAATCACTCGAAGTGTGTTCTTTAAATGTGGAGCCAGATGATAACCCAAGGGCAACATTCTCGGCACAGAGTGACCGAGGTACATTTCATTTACATGGATTTAATCAGGACAATGCGTGTACGGAGTTAATTGCTAGACTTTAAGCAGCAGGGTTTTAGCTCATAGGCTGAATGTGCGCGGAAAGGGCATATCAGTGACGCATGGCTGATGGAAGGGAAAGCATGGAGGCTGCCTTACCTTCTTCTCCTTGTCATGGTGTTTATCCAAAGAGTGAGAGGAAGAATCGCTTAAGCTTTGAGCCCTACTACCACGGCCTTTGCTCCTTCTCTAAAAGGTGAAAGAGGAACTTCGAGTTACTATTTAAAAATCTGTCCAGTTTACTTTCTTCTCTTGTGTAGCAACAAAGCAAAAGGAAGTTGTTACTGAAGTTCAAAAATAGCCAAAAAGACAATAAAGCACTATTAATATGATGTTTGGAGAATACAAAAATGTCAAGCCAAGTAGCTAGAAATAGATGTAAAAGTAGATTTAAAAAAAATGATTATAGCATGTCCAGAAGACAGCCAGTCCAAGAGCAAATCACTGGTTTGTGCTTTTGTTTAACAAAGTTAATACACTTACTCTATATTTTTAGCACTTGTTCGTATTGTAAAAAACCTGAAAAACTGCACTGCGCTCCACATAAATGCATGTTTAATGCCTTGATCGGCTGTTCACTCTCACAACCAGACAAGAGGCTAATGAAGAAGCGCGGGTTAGTTCGACTGAGTTGGGGGCAAAGAAAGCTGAAAAAAAAATGTAGAACTAAATAATCAAGCAGAGTTTTAGAGCGGAGATGAAAAATGATTCAGAAATCTTGTTTCATAATTTAAAAAAATAATAAGTAAAAAAAAAAAAAAAAAAAAAAAAAAACAATCAGCTTCAATGATCACATGGTTAATCAAGAGAAAAACTAGGAGGAGTTCGTGTTCTGCTCTCTTTGATATTGTGAAACAAAATTATATAAATAAATACACTGTTCTTAGAAGAAGAATATATATATACACACACACACACATTGAGAGAGAGAGAGAGAGAGAGATGTCTGTAGTGGTGATCTAGTTGCATTCATTCTGCCAAAACAAATAGTCCCAGTGGTACAATTTAAAATAAAAAACCTATTAACAAAAAACAGCCACTGGATGCAATGTTATAGCGCTCATTCAAACCTGCACCCTTTAGCTCCTGTTCTCATTGATACCGTTTTATATCTTTATATCTTAACCTTTTTTTTTTTATTATTATTTTTATCACTGTTTATATCACAAATCACTGCATCCTCAAACAACAAAACAGGCAAAATGACAATGAATAAATAAACAAACAAACAAACAAATAAAGCCAAAAAGTTTTTCCATGATAAAATTCATGACTTGTGTCTTTTAGTTTAAAATTTTAGTTGATTAAATAATAATTTGTTATTAAGACTTCTTAAAAAGACATCTTAAAGAAAGTTGAGTTCTTTAGCCAAGCAAGCACGAAATTCAGTGTCACATTGAAAAGCAAGAGTTTGGACAGTTTTATAATTATTTTTATTGGTCCCTGTCTCAAAATACAAGATTAGAAACAAACTTAGGAAATTTCCTTCTCTTAAATAAGAAACTAATTTGAAGGTGGACATCCGTTATACACACAGCCCTGCTCACAATGTTCTATAGGACAGAGCTGGGCTTTTGGAGGTGACAAAACTTATCCAGACAGACAATTTCCTGTAACTTTAATTAAGAAATAAATGCTAATCATATAAAAGTGAATAATTCTGTCCTGGTAAAGAGTTTGATATGAGAGGACCATTTGTTGCTTGAAAGCTTGAAATCTCTCCAGAAACAGAGCCACAAAACAATAAAATATGTTCTCAAAAAAAAAAAAACCTGTACGATTACACAGCACATTCCTGATTTCCTCTGATATCATTTAAACAATTTCAATTAACAAAAAAATTGTCAGCATTATTAACAATTATATATTGCTAAATAATATTTAATAATTAAATCTTTTTTATTCAGACATATAAACAGACAAAAAGCTGCTAGAGTAAAGTCTACCGTAAAAAATGTAATAAATCTTTAATAAAATGATTGCCAATGATCAAGATGCAGTAATTTTACTATGAGAAAATACACAGTCCTCTTTTATTTCTTTCTTATTATTAGTAGTATTAGCATCATGAATCCCAGTAAACGGCTTCTGCCATTTAATTTTTCATGTCGGATAATCCTAATTACAGCAAGACTGCTTCCCAAATATTATTCTCCTCTGAAAGAAAATGTTTTCTTAGGAGGTTATTACACCTGCAGATGTGCAGAAGCTCACAAAATTACAACACAATCTTTTAAACTCGCACAAAAAAAAGGACAATAAATGCATTCTGCTATTTTGCCTGGACTGTTTTGACTGCACTCAAAAGCAAAACACGCGGTGCTACTTTTCCAACCATGCTTATTAGAAGACCTTTTCCCCTCCTCCAGCACCTCTCAGAAGACCTGCAGTGTGAGAGAGGCCTTTGTTGGGATGGAAGATGCACGTACACACACACACGCACACGCGCGCGCACACACACACACACACACACACACACACACAAGGGACAAATCTGCGAAGCAGCAGGGGGTTGTGGCTTCAAATCCCATTGCAGCTCTGGGGCTGGAGTATGTTACCCCCACCTATCTCACACACACTCACACACACACACGAGGCAGGAAGGAAAAGCACAGTGCTGCCACTCATCCTTCCCTGAAACTCTAGCCGTCTCTCGAAGCGAGGGATTAGGAGAGAGAGCAGGAAGAGGGGCACTGATGGAGGAGACAAAGGTTCAGAGAGTTGCTGCTGATTGTCAATGAGATTAAGGGGTTACAGGGGTAGCAAGGGAAAGACACTGGGTCATTCTTGTGTGTGTGTGTGTGTGTGTGTGTGTGTGTGTGTGTGTGTGTGTGTCATGGGGTTTGATTATGCTACAGCTCAGCTTTCAGCACCTGTAATTGAAAAGGGAGCTCAAGAAATTAAGAGTTATTCCCGATGAGTGTAAAAAAAAAAAAAATAAAAGCACAGTTTGCTGCGTACACTAACTAGGGCCATCAAAACAGATTTCCATCGTTCAGTAACATTTAAATCTACAATTTATACATTCGCTATTCAGTATGAGGAGAAATTATAATGAATAAGTTGAATTAAACGTGGCATTTAATCATTTTAGCTGGATGAAGAGATGAATAGATATACAGGTAGATCTAAGTGAACAAAGCACGTGTAGAAAAAACATCCATCACGTGTTATCCGGTAGGACGAGGTAGCAACGTTACAGTATGTCCAGGCAAAAATGCTCGTTTCTGGGGTGCAGGCTGGCTGGGGTGTTATTTTATATAGTGTGTGTCTGTAATGGCAATGGGGCTGGCACGTAACCATGACAACAAGGACAGTCTAGACAACGCCTGTGTTTCTGCTTTACTGTCACTTGTTAAAAACAATCAGTTCATTTCGCAATTAAATGTGAAATTTTAATTACAAATAAAGACTTTGAAACACTACAGCACGGATTTGGGTATAGATTTATAAAGGGGTAATTGATCAAATACTGAATGAAAAAGCAAGAAGAACAAAAGTGAAAGGAGATCCTGCGAGACGTAAATATAACCTCATCGGAATATCCAATGCCAACTGTTACTTATTTAAATGAATAATAAATATAAAATCAACAACACATTTGCTCTGTGCCTATGACTGATTAATGAAAAATCAGAACATGTGCCAAGACTCTATTCCATAACTATGTACAGCAACCATGACGCAAATGAGATGACGTTCTAAAAAAATAGACATGTTGGTAAAGAACAGGCCAAAAAATGAATTGTTTTCTGCTATTGCTTTGCCATTATTTCCTACATAATGCATCGTGATATATGACATTTTCATGATGCTAAACATGGAGTTGATCCACAGCAGAGAAACAGACTAAAAAAAAAAAAAAGAGACATAAAACGAACCAAGCTCGATGAGTAACACGCTACGATGCCTGCAAATATAAGTGACTCGAATGCTGGATCATGCCGTGAGTAAAATAAAAGTAAATCGATTTAAACAGGATTTAAACCTGGATTAAACCAGATGCTGTGACTTCACTGGCTGCATTGGTGTGTATCTGTTTTATTGGAGTACAGACTGTAATCAGAGAGAAAGGCAGGCATGTGTCACTATATTGATATAACGTTTAACACCAGTCGAAAATATAGTCGGTTTTAAGTTGTGTCTGCTTAGTGCTTCTCTTTATCAATGTCAGATGAGATGAAATGCTACAGAACACAGCTGTGGAAGGATAAAGATCCAACTGTGTGTTTGTTAACAGGGTCACTATTATGGCTGAAACAATGACTATTACTGTGTTGAAGTTTTGGAAGGTTTAAAGGTGCATATATTTAGTAAAACATTACTGTGCAGTAAAAGTGGGCTAAAAAATAAATAAATAAATCACATATCCTGTGGAGCAAAAACACCTTTTCACATACACAGGAGTGTAATAATCCAACAACTTGGATCTATGCCTCAACTGAAAGGCAACGTTTGATATGAATCAATTCAACAAACTAATTATAAATTGATTATTATTGGAAAAGGACACACTGGGGTGTAAAAACCTTGTATGTGTTGCCTTATAAATAAACATATATTTTCTTGGAAGCCTGAGCTTCTTAATTCCGGTTTCTTACTTTTTTGTGAGTTTATTTAATTTATATTACATTTTTAAAACATTTAAAAAAAAGAAAAGAAAAAAAAAAACATTTTTGTTTGTTAGAGCAAGAGAATTTGATTCATATGCTGGAAATATGCAGGTCATGAACAAAGCACTACAACCGCTCCTGCAATGCAACGCTTCAATCCACAACCTATAGCTGCAAATAGTTTTTTTAATGTAGCGTAACACAATGATGCAGCCCACATGATTGGGTAGTTTATAAAAACAACAGAGAAACAGTATTGGTTTCCACTTTCTTCTTGTAATATATGTAAAGTAAAATGATTTTCCAGTCTTTCAACCCAGTTTGGGTAAGTCTGTACCCATGATACCTACAGATTCTTGTTCTTGCTGGACAAGACTGGAACCTGCTGTGTTCTTCTACTGTTGCAGTTGATGTGTTGTGAATTCTGAGATGCTTTTCTGCTCACCACCATTGTAGAGTGCTTATTGTAGGTACAACAGACTTTGTCAGCTCAGACCGTTCTGATCATTCTCCCGCGATCTGTCTCATCTGCAGACCCTCTGCACACACTATTTTTTTTTTCCCCTTCACACTCTCCCAGGAGATCAGCAGTTTCTGAAATTCTCAAATCAGCCCATCTGGTACCATAACCCAGAGTTAAGTTTAGAGATTATATTTTTAATATATAAACAATACCAGAAGCTCTTGACTTGTAGCTGTTTGATTTTATGCACTGTGCTGCTGCCACATGATAGGCTGATTAAATAACTGCATGAACTGCATCACCAACAGCTACCAGTCTAGGAGTGTGAAGACTAGCACATGCTTCCCTCAGAGACATGTAAATCCAGCCAACTGCTGCTCATATGCTACATCACGGGGCAGCGCAACACACACAGACGAAAGTTCGATCCGCCCCCGATTGGCTAGCGACACTCTGATTGATAGGGCAGAGTGAATATGCCAGCCCTCGAGGAGAGAAGATACACGTTTGTTCTCTTGGACACTGAGCCAATTAAAAGCTGTGGGATTATTTTGATGCAGTGTCATAATCTCCAGATGATAGGGCTTTGAAAAACAAAATGATCAAACAATAGTAATGCTGAATTATCAACAGGATCATGTTGATATTAAACATCTACATATAAAATAACTGTCAGTGAGATAAGACAGTGAGACTTCTCGCAGATCCTGCTCTTTCGATATTTGTCAGAAATAGAAGAAATGTGTCCTTATGCTGCCTTCTGAACGATTCAGGAGCTCAAATGCTAACAAAACATCCAATGTGTCTACTATAGTAAGTGGAAAATATTAATCACGGCACATAATAAGACTCTATTATTACTAATATTATGTGCCGTGATTAGTATTTTCGACTTATTGGAAATTGGAAATGATGCCTCTATTCATTTCTCAGTGGATCGATATATTCTAAAAAGCACACAAAGCCAACACAGCAGCCCCCCACCTCTCGCTCACCATGCTGCTGTTCTGAATGCTAGCACATTGAAGAGGGCAGCTGCAGCAGAACAGAGCAGAGACGGTTGATGAGGACAACAGCGGGCATGCTGTGTGCAAATACCTCATCTTCAAGGCAAATGAGCCCGGCAAACCAAAGGTTACCATCAAGCCTGTATGCAAAAGCCGCCCCAGAATGAGACTAATGAAGAGTGCTACCAAAAAAAAAAAAAAAAAAAAAAAAAACTTGTTGGATCTTCAACTTCAAAAGTCCCGATGTGCAAGAAAACAGGACCAGAATGACCGTAAATTGTAAAACTCATTTTTTTTCATCTGGTATCAGATCGGTACAATATCCACATGGTTAGAAAATCAGGAAATCATAAATTTTCTGTTTCTTTTTAGATGATGTAAGAGTAAGAATACAGCAAAGCAAATGTCCAATGTGAGGACTATCCAGTAACTATAATAATACCTAAAAATATTTAATCACATGTACACTTAAAGAATAAAAAAAAAAACAAAGAACATTAGAAATAAAACTTATGGTTTATTGTCTATTCAAAACATCAGTAAATAACCAAGACTAGCTGTAATAGAAGTTCCCATCATCTCCTCAGGCACATGTTAAACCTTCAGTCAAAGAAATCAGAATTTAAAATCCACGAATTTTAAATAACAAGCATTTCTAAAGACAAAGTTCTTTTTTCCAGAATGGCTTCAGCAAACAGCTGTATCATAAATGATGTACTAGACACTAAGCACAAAAATGTCCACTCGACATTAGTGCATGATTTTTTTTTAGTAGAGTAGAATCTCCTCAAATCGAGCACTAACAGGGTTCAACTAACCGGAAGCGTAAGCCGTTTTCCAATCAATGGCCAATTGAGTCAAATGCATGTAATGCAACACCACTAGCTTTAGCAGATCACGCTGCATTTTTAAAACGTTGATCACACAATATGAGATAATGTAAATGACGTTTGTAAAAATGTCCACCAAAGTGTTGTCGGCCATTTTGAAAATCTTTTCTCATCCAGCGTCAGTGCCAGATAGTCCCTCCCCCTTCCGAAATGCAATACTTCATGTTTCAGGAAGAAGAGCACTTCTTCTTGTTGGACGTTTCAGTGTGAACACAATACTCATGCTACGTATACTTCAGGACGGTGTTGCATAGTGCCCATCAGTAGGAAGTTTCGCTTCTCCAAGGCGTCTATTCTTGAATAAATGTGACCGGGCATGCCTTCATGTGTAATGGTCGATCACATGCTTGGTGATGTAGTGAATCTGCTGCGAAGCTCTGCAACATTCACTTAGCTGTGACGTGCACTACATGGCAAACAAATTACAGCAATTCAGCTATTTCCTTTGGTCTGGAATGATGCCATATTAGGCATGGAAACCAGCTGAATATTGTTTCCACAGAATGTTGAGGCCAGAACAGTGTAAAGTATCTACAGTCTTTGTAAAAAATAAATAAAGAAATAGCAACAAGGCTTAGCGCATACCCTAAATTCATCAATCGTTCAGCTATCCTTTAGGAACCCCGTCTTCTAAAAGTGCACTGACAATTGGCTATACAATATATCGCAAGAATTACATTGCTAAATATTGCTAGTGAAGGTTTATCAATACAGTAGCCACAAGATGCTGTGAAATAAAGCCGAATAAGGACGGGACCTTCTAAAGCACCTTATTTTGGACGTAGGTTAAGGCTGCATCACTGGTATCCCATAAACCAGTTAACTACATAAACCAGTTAAGACATTTCATTGGCAGACAGACCTACCTCTCAGATACTGATACAAATAGTACAAAAATATAAAAAAAAAAACTTTAGCAATTAGTGAATGAAAATTTTATATTGGCACACACCTAAGGTTAGCAAGAACATCAAACTTTGCTTCTTACCAGTTTGCTGTAATGGTACTTGCAGTAGCCACAGTATTTGACGTTGTCAGCATCCGAGCCTTGCTCTTCACACAGCAGACCAGCAAACTGAGCGCTGCAGAGGAAAAAAAAATGAGCCTGTTATTTTAGGAGTCCATCAAGTAAAATAATCCCACAAAGTTCAGAAGGCACGCAGACAACCCCAGGGAAACACATCGTATATTATCTCATTCACACACACTTGTTTTTACAAGAGTACAATTTCTCTGTTCAGATGAGGAGATTTGGACAGTGATGCTAAACTGGTAGCTGCAAACTTTCTTTATGTTATGCTGTGTTTGACTAAAAACAAGTTCGGCACGTGGCGTCAATTCGATATGGCTGCTAACGGCATGAACATAATCAGTGTAGAGAGTTGTAACATT
The DNA here is from genome assembly GCF_030014155.1 of Tachysurus vachellii. Classification (NCBI taxonomy): domain Eukaryota; kingdom Metazoa; phylum Chordata; class Actinopteri; order Siluriformes; family Bagridae; genus Tachysurus; species Tachysurus vachellii. The sequence goes on along the minus strand of NC_083484.1, from coordinate 6,603,857 downwards.
ATCAGCTGTTCTGCGAATATTAATAGCCATCAATCAGAGCAGTTAGTTTAGTTAGTTGTTCCAACTTCCCACTTCTAAGTTATATCAGACACGGCAGAAGTATTAATAATAATCATGGATAATTTCGTTTACTATTCATTCTTGATTTGGTTAATTATTAATTACTAATTCATATTACTTAAAAATGTATATAAAACATATAAAACATTAAAATTATGAAAACAGACTTTTTTTGGAAGATGGACAAAACTACTGAGAGTAAATAAAGCTTTGCTCTAAAATTAAACTGATTGGATAATGCGTCACAATTTCAGTATTACGTCATCAGGCATCTCAGAGCATTATGAATAAGCATAATAAGTGATGCTCATATTTCTTTTTAAGTAAACCAAAGAAACTTGTCAATCAATCAATGTAGCTAAGAGTAACATAAACCTGCTAGAGCATCCCACTGACTCACCAAGTGACGTGAAAAGCTTGGCGGCAGCCATGTTTGTTACAGGCCATGCAGGCTCCGGTGGCTGCTTTACTCTCACGGCCTTGCTCTTCACAAATGTAGCACGTCTGTAGGAGAAAAGAAAAAAAAACACACTCAATCAATGCTGGAACACAGCTGAAAGCACACTAGGTGCGAAACGGTATCACATTTTCATATAGTACTGAAATAACTTAGTCATTTTTTGTTTTTTTAAATACAATATTATACTAAAATTGTAAACCATGACAATGTTTTGTTACTCTCAACTATTATTAGAGTGAAGTCCATGTAAGTCACTATAACGCCTCTTTTGTACCTGATAGTTCATGTAAGCGACTGATTTCTACTCCTGTTAACCAAAAATACAGGTATTTGAAGCCAAATAAGGCAAAGGATCACCAAAACAGGATAGCTGAAGATTAGAAAACAAGTCCGGATTCTGTGCCTCAGATTTCTGCTGCTGACTGACAGAAGTGGAGCACAAGGTTGTTGTCTGCTGCTGTAACTCAGCTTCTTCAACATGTACTTTCTGAGATGTTTGACTACATATTTGATTTTCCACAGCCTTCCTTTCAGCTCGAACCAGGCTTCATTTCAGCTTGGCTGTTCTATTCTGACCTCTCGCTGCCACTCACAGTACCGTACTGTGTAAACTCTAAGGAGTCTCGTGTGTGGAAAATTACAAAATTCCAGGAGATCGGCGCTTTCCGCCACCAATATCCATGCCATGAAGTTAAAGATCACAGATCATATTATTCTCCTGTTTTGCAGGTTGATGTGAACGTGCAATGAAGCTCTTTACTAGTATGTGATGATTTTTATGTATCGTAATGCACCCAAAACAAGTAATGAACGAGTGCAAATGTATTCCATTTAAATATACAATATAGTACATAAAAATAAATTTCATACAAGATCAATAATCCAATTTAAAGGAAGTCTGGAAGCAGCCAAATGTAATACAATACAATTTAGAGCTGCTTGACTTGTGGATAATACAATACTAATATGCAAGAATTTTTATTTTGTATTAAAAAAAAAAACCCTTCAATTTTGGGAGGATTCCACAGAGTTCACTAGGACTTTAGAGGTTCACTTTAACGTTTCTGATTAAAATACTGTTAATAAAAGCCCTGTGTCAATCAGACCTACACAAAGATGCCCGGATCCATTGAGTAAACACTGAACCTTTGCCCGATACACAAGGTATTGAGTCATTCCAGTCAGATCGCAAATACGGGGTGCTCCGATTCAAATTTGTTAATGCACACTGTAATTTCATGGCTGTGAAAAGCTGCTGATGTGGTATATACAGTGCAGCAGCAAGAAGCATTGTGTGTTTACTGTGACAGCATCGGCAATTTAACAAGCCTCTCTAAAGCCCATCTTGCTGGCACGCCGATTATCAGGCGAATAATGACTACGCTGTTTTAAATTGGCTCGCAGTGAAGACTCAATTACCGAGGAAACTGAAAGCGTTTCATCACAGATTGAATATTTCAAGCATGAGATTAAACTTGCACTTGTAACACATCACATGCAGTGTCACATATTGCTGACTGCTTGTTTCATCACACTGCCTGGGCTGGAATTAGTTCTACCGTGAATCTATCATATCGAGATAAGAAATATGATAACGCAAAATGATAATCGTCCAAACTAATATCACGGCTTTCTGTTTTGGCTTCATTCAGCACTGGAGCATTAGTGTGAGGGTTTCCTCATATAAATAAAGAAAAAGGTTCTTTTTCCACTATTTAAATTCAAATGCATATTCTGAAAGAAATGACTTATTGTAACTTGTGCTATTAAGAGAACATTTATTATTAATATAATGATTATTTAATTTCTAACGCATGCATTCACAGCCGTTCTGAATATCTAAAAAAATGCCCAACAGGATTAAATAGATATCACACAGAGGTGAATTTTCTCTACATAGCTTCTTTACAGTTATACCATGAACAGTAATGATGCACATTTTTAAAAAGGCAGACACATCTCTGTTTTAGTTTTGACTTTTTTGTTGTTTTGAGACATTTTAAAATATGAAAATATTAAGTGAAATCTAAGACCACTGATCACTCATTAAACCGTAACTTGGTGATTTTGAACTGTGTTAAGTGTGAGAATATTAGAAAAATGGCATGATATCTGCCCCAACACTGATGTTAGATGTTTTACTAAATCAAAGCCTGAGAAAATAGTCCTAGACATAAAGAAGCATTCTTTAAATTATATAGCTGAGATTTGTTCTATTTGTTCCTCCCTCTCTCCCTCCCTCTCTCGCTCTCTCTCCCACTACCTCTCCCTCCCTCTCTCTCTCCCTCCCGCTACCTCTCCCTCCCTCTCTCTCTCTCCCCCTCTCTCCCTCTCCCTCTCCCGCTCCCTCCCTCTCGCTATCTCTCTCCCTCGCCCTCCCTCTCGCTCTCCCTCCCTCTCACCCTCCCTCCCCCTCTCTCCCTCTCCTCCTCCCTCTCCCGCTCTCTCTCTCTCCCTCCCTCCCTCTCCTCCTCCCTCTCTTCCTCCCTCTCTCTCCCTCTCTCCCTCTCCCGCTCTCTCTCTCTCCCTCCCTCCCTCCCTCTCCCTCTCTCGCTCTCTCCCTCCCTCTCCCTCTCGCTCTCCCTCCCTCTCTCTCTCCCTCCCTCGCTCTCGTCCTCCCTCTCTTCCTCCCTCCCTCTCCTCCTCCCTCTCCCGCTCTCTCTCTCTCCCTCCCTCCCTCTCCTCCTCCCTCCCTCTCCTCCTCCCTCTCCCGCTCTCTCTCTCTCCCTCCCTCCCTCCCTCTCCCTCTCTCGCTCTCTCCCTCCCTCTCCCTCTCGCTCTCCCTCCCTCTCTCTCTCGCTCTCCCTCCCTCTCTCTCTCGCTCTCCCTCCCTCTCTCTCTCGCTCTCCCTCCCGCTCTCTCTCGCTCTCCCTCGCTCTCTCTCTCCCTCTCTCTCTCTCTCTCGCTCTCCCTCGCTCTCTCTCTCGCTCTCCCTCGCTCTCCCTCCCTCTCTCTCTCGCTCTCCCTCCCTCTCTCTCTCCCTCTCTCTCTCTCTCTCCCTCCCTCTCTCTCTCCCTCCCTCCCTCCCCCTCGCTCTCTGCATTTAATGGTTGTGAGCTCACCTTATTGTAGCGCTCATGAGGGACGGACTGTAAAACAATGGGCTCCATGGTGGAGACGTTGGCAAATTCCACCTCTGGGATGTAGAGCGCACAAACCACATGAGCCCAGCCTGAAAGAGAGGAGGAAAAACAAAAACTGCTGTGTTACCAGGTCACTGTTCATACTAGGCAACAGGTTATACAACAAACAAATCCAGTTAGGGAGCAAAAGTAGATTTATATAAAGATTTCTTTTCATAAGAATCCATTATGAATCATTAATAAGCCATAGATAATTCATCAAAAAAGTGTTTATATATTGCAACGATTTCTTTCATGCTTTCCTTTTCCTGGGATTAAAACATTAATAATATAGTCATAGATAATTACTAAAACACAGATGCCTTTTGGTTTAACATGGTTCAGAGCCACTCAAGGAAAATATAGCAGTTCACTATGTTAATACACTCACTGAGAACCTTTGTAATATTATTAATTCATAATAATTACTAAATCGTATTTATTCTGTACTACCATAGTGGGAAATAAATTTAAAAAAAATTATATATACACATACATACATACATACATACATACATACATACATACATACATACATACATACATACAAGAATGTATACGTTTGTATTCATGATTTACACATTTAATATATTATAAAGCTCAGTGTTGGCAATATCGATTTTTATAAGCTTTACGCATTTTTTTTTTAATTAAACATTTTTTTATTCATTCTTTTTAGCAAATCAAAATAATATAAGAACAATAAAATAATCTGAACACAAACATAAGCATTAGATTTGCATGAAATTAAAACAAATCCAATGTAAACATACAAAGCATATTTTTTTTCTAGGATTTGAAATCTAGTATCTGAAATGCTATAGTATATTCCCCAGGAAATAGGAAAGACAAAATCAACATGCATGGTTCCAATAATTCAAAAGAAAAATTCAAATAAAGAGTAAATAAAAAGGTCATGATGTCTACAAAGGTAATTAAACACTCATCCACAATATATGACCTCTTAATACTCAAGCAAAAAATTCTAAAACAACTTCCTGAAGATTCCACAGAACATTCCAGAAAGTACTTCCTTTCATTAGCACTAAATCAAATTTGGAGGCAACCGGGGTATTGTTAACCCTTTAGTCCTTCTGCTTATCTCTGTGCTTTAGTTCAGCTTTAACCAACATATAACTCAGTGTATGGTTTTATAGACTGCTAAATAAACAGACAGAAAGGTTTACTCTTAATTGTTGTTATAAAGATGGTGAATGAAAACTTTTCTGTACACAAAACAAAAAAGACAACATTCCAGATCGCTGGACAAACCAATCCGTTTTTTACATGTAGGTATTTACCTCAGTAGCAGGTAACTAAGCACAGTGAATTTTTGTTATTCAACAACACAAACATAAAAAGTACAGAATACCACAAACAGGCGTAAACTTAAAAGTGAACCCGTGACCTGTCTTTGACCTCGGACAGGGAGGGGACATGGAGGTTTTGAAGTCCCTCCAAGAATCTTGCAGAAGCCTATAAAACAGGGCAATAAAAAAACCCAAACACACCCCGAAGAACTTCTCACCCCATCGCATGCACTAGGCTGGTAAGATTTCAGAGGAAGGAGCAAACAACGATAGAAATCCTGTTTTTCAGGAAAACCGTGGGACATAAAAACGATGCCGGTTTTTAACGAGTCTGAAACAATTAAGGGATTTGAAAAGAACAATAAAATGAACAATAAAAACAAAACTTTAGGAGTGTTTTTAAAGCATTGTAGAAAACTTATAACAGATACCCAAGTATCTATAAACTGAAACAAGTACAAATTTTGCAGATTATTTTATACCGTGTCCACTGGAAGAGAAAACTTCAAACCACCCACACCGAGCAATTACTTATGCTGGTTCAAAAAAATTTTTTCCAACCTCTAAAATTGATCTAGAAATGAAGTTTATGCTACGATCCCATTTCTCAGCTCTGATGTTACATGCATTAGTGAGTTTAATATTTGTTAGCTTTAAGGATTAGGCTAATTCTGTGTTTGCATCTATCATTAATGAAATCAGTTAAAGTAATGCATTGGTGTTGGAGATTAAGATAACAGGCACAAAAACTGTTTAATCGTTCGGTAAAAACAAAAAGTTTGGCGAAAGTATAAAATTTCCATTTCCATTAATACTCCTAGAAACTACTAGAATCATAATGCTTAATGTATCCATGTGTCAATCACCTGCTATTTGCTAACTTTTTCACTTGCTTATTTCTACTGCAGTGATGATATTAAGTTTGTGGTGTGAAGAGCTCTGCCGACTGAGAAATGGCACAAAACAAAAAATAAAATAAAATAAAGAAGAATTTAAAAAGCATGAGCCTGGGGGTGAACCGATGTCTCCCTCATGGCTGTTTAACGGCTTTGCTCACACTGAAGGAGGCATGGTCGAGCAGCTGTGCGTCCACAGCGGTGTGTTTACAGTCTCAGCGTTGGCCTTGCCGTGAACCCAGGCCATGAAGAAGGGAAGTGCACTAGAAGTGCACTCACAGCCCCGCTGTGACCCCTAAAACACCGCCCCATCATAAAAAACAAGGGGCGAGATAAACACACACTCGCCCCTCCCATTGTCAAAAAGGAAAATAAGCAGGAGAAAACCACAGTGTGGTGTGTACGTGGTGTGAGTGCATGCTTTAATTTTCATACAAGCGTGCGAACCCTGAAGCCACTAACACACTGGCTTTCCCAACTAAGGAAATTAGTCATTATTTTATCCCTTATGATATGATTGTGACTGTTGCTTAGGTTTATAGGTACAGACTATTAACATAAGCATTTATGTACGTAAATGAGATCATGAAAGCGTTTAACAAATGACAGGAACACAAATTAGAACTTAAAGCAAGATTTATCATACTTTTTTTGCAACAATATATTGTTTTCATTATATAGATTAAATCCAGACAAAACAGGCTTCAGCAGTATAAATTACACACCTACTTCCCTTCTCCAGGAGAAAACTCTGAATGAAAAATAAAGAGATTTTAAATGCTAGATAGCAATATAACAATAAAATTTAAAAATAAATCGATAACTTGATAAACAATTAGATGATATCAATTACATTGCAGTCTGTAATGTATGGTGCACCGATGAAGCCAAATATTTTTGATCACAAACAAAATGTGATTTCTTGTACAGCCCTAATATGAGCCATAACATGCATGAACTAATGCTTTCTATTGAAAACGATGGTTACAATCATTTCTTTTGAACACAGCACTGGGGTGGTCCAGCAGACCAGACAATGAGGATGCAAACAGAACTCAGTTGAATGTGATGGTTAAAATTGAAGCATAGCACGCAATCTTTTCAGAATAAAACTCAACCTAATTACAGGTATAAGTTTAATTCTGATTACAACAGGAGAGAAACATGATCTTAACCTTCGCCTTTCCCGTTTTTTTATTTACTAGTCCATTAAAGGGATTTTATCAACACTCATGATAATGATCTGAATCATTTTAGGATTAACTGTAAACATTTAGAACTAGTGATGCTGGTGTTGACAGGTTAATTTGTTAAAATCAGTTGCATATTAAACATCTTAAGATGTTTTTTTACTACTATGTTTTGTTGGTTTGACTACTAAAAATCAGTGAAATTCAAAACTCCAAAACTCCCCAAAAAATAAAATAAAAATAAAAATAAAAAACATAAATAATAACTCAGCTTAGTATTGTTCTGTTACAGGAATTAAAAAGCCTCTATGCCTCAAATAAATAAATAGAAATATTGTTGTATATGTTTAATGAATGTTTGTGAAATAAATCTCGGCTGAGAGTGTGTGTAAAAAATATTTTACAGATGAACCAAGTTCGAATGAATCTACAATAATTATGCTAAATATCACATTTATATCATTAACCTGTTTGTTGCCACATGTCTGGTGGCCTCACCGCACAGCTCGATGCCCTGTTCAAACGGCTCTGAATTCAGCAGTAGAACTTTTTTCTTTGGACAAATTTTACAGAATGGTTCTGAATGGCCAGATAGAAATTGGTGAAGGCCAAACTTTCTCTCAAACAATTTTCATTCTTCAAGAGACATTAAAAAAATCTCTTTTTCCACAGAACTGTGTTCATTGAAAATGAATTAGCACACAAATTAACTGTTAAATACAAAAAACTGTCAAAAGTACTCTCTCTAGACCAATACCTTCTTTTTGTTTAAAATATTAATATAAAAGTATTTAACCAGCTAAACCTTCAGCAGCAGAGTGCAACTAGCCAAGCAAGAAGACATGATGAGAAAAATGGTCACTATTTCTTCATATGAAAAAATAAATAAATAAACAAAAATAAATAAATAAATACTCATACATACAAACAAAACCAAAACATTATTAAAGCCAACATAATATATTGGAATTAACCCAATTGAGTTACTACTATGGGACTATACATTTCAGAAAGGAATTAAAGATAAACTGGAAACTCCAAATAAATAAATAAATCTATGAAAATGAAGCAGCCTTACCACCATTGTCGGTCCTTTTCAGAGCTCCGTCTTTGTGTGGACAAAGCTCACATCTCTGCAGAAGATGAGAAAGATAAACTGTGAGTATGTGTAAAGCAGAAAGCAGGCTTTTTATTACAGTGAAAAACAATATACAATTCTTTCTCCCATCCATTTGTTTATACATATTCTAAAAGAATAGGAAAGTTATTTTAATATTGCCTATTCTAATATTGGTAGATTCAAAATAAGAGCCCATTGCTTTACATACCAAAGAGCACTAGACTAAAAGTTTCTATTTTATTATACATAATGAATTAATGAGCTCAGGGTGTTGTGGGAAAAGAAACAGCGTTTGCCTTGAAAACTCAAACTGGTTTGTGCTGGTCTGGCGCTTCTTTGGCTGGTTGATGAACAAAACCCCGCCAGTAAAACTGGCCTTGCTGGTTGATGGCTGAGAACCAATAGGCATTACTTTCGTTTTAAGCAGTTTTTCTAGCAGGGACGGTTTTCCGTAGCATTTCTGTGGCTTTGAGCTTTACAGCCCTATCAAAATGCTTTATCTATTAAAGAATTTAGGTAGCAAATGATGGAAAAAATTAAGAAAATGCAATAACAAAACAGTTGGTTAATACATTTCTGGCTTCTTGTTAATGTCAGTAATAACAGAATTGCTCATCAGTGATAACCATGACGATGGCAAAAGTCCTAATAAAAGCAGAAGAAAAAATTTCTTTTAATCACTGGCGTACATTTCTGGACAGGACGACATCCTGATAAAAACATGAATATAGGGTGTCGGGGTGGAGTAATAATGCAGTCTTCATAAATGTTTGTATTTATAAGCAGCCAGTTGTGCATTTAAGCTTACTTTACGTAAGTGATTCAAAAGTAGTAGTACCCTATGCTTTATTAATGAACAAATACTGTATTTCTATTTAACATTTTCAATCCAGTTTCCTTCGGTTGATACAGTTGCACACATCAACATTTACATCAATGTGAATTTGGACAGAATGAAGAATTCTAATAACTAATAACATAACTAATAATGTTTAACGTCGTGAGCTTCCGATTCTCCAGCTGTGTGCCAAGGAACAGTAAGAAAACAGAAAGACAAACATTCACTGTGACAAGTCTGCGACTTAATAATTAAGCTCAACTATATTTTCATTGGTCCAAGAGACCAAAGTCCCACCTTCTTGTTTTCTACTGGCTCAGAAGAAAGGTTAACAGATTCACCTTCATGTAGTTGGTGCAAAGTGTCACACTCTTTCCCCCTTCAGTAAAATAATTTCATCACCAAATGAATCGCATTCATGTTCAGTATGACCACTGAATTAACTGAAAAATAGAAAGCTCCTGTACAACCAAAAGTCAAAAATTATGTCAATAATTGGGGATGTTGATACTGCTGCATAATACACTGTAGCTAAAAGATGCTTTACATGTTTCCTATGTTATCTAAGAGCTTAGAAATGTTTTCTCAGCTTCTCCCTGTCCGGGGATGGCACAGTGAATCATGTGGTCCACATATTTGATTTGGCACAACTTTTACGCCGGATGCCCTTCTTGACGCAACCCTTCCAGTTTATCCGGGCTTGAGGCTGGCACTAAGAGTTAACTCTTCAGTGGCTGGATTAGCTCCCTGCCCGGGAATTGAACCGGGGCTTCAGCAAAGAGAGCAATGGATCCTGCCGCCGGACCACCAGGAAGCAAGAGCCTGGATAATGAGTCTGAGGTTATTAAACCTTAAGTGCACAGATGCACTTATAATGATATGGCTTGCCTTACAGGTACTGCATACATTTGGTGCAAATACATAAATTACCAGAAAAAATATCAGCACGGGAAGTTTCCTTAACAAGATTCCGCTTTAAACTGCTGCTTTGTTTTATGCTCACTAAAACGTGCAATGCTGCTGAGCTCTTATAATCATTATGCACATGTCTAACCTTCAAGTATTTTGCATATGGCTGAGGGCAAAAGTTTACATAGGATAAAGACTCTCCAATTTCATGCTTCACAATTCCACACATTTTATGTTACCAGGGATTTCCTGCGGTACTGTGCATTCCAGTACTTTTAGAAGAAAAAGTATCCCAATTCCTTTATTATTCATATACACGTAAGACATCTGGGTTCAAGCTGGGTGCGAAAACATCATTTTAAGATATTTTAGATGTGTTTACATTGCTAGCAGCCCAGACAATGCCTTGGTGGTGATAACTGCATCAAACCTGCAGCATGACCAAATTAATTGAATTCTTCTTACATCAATCAGATTTGATGCATTTCTCTGTACATTCACAGCCAATGTTTCTGTCGACTTCTGAATTCATTCTGCTGCCTCCATCATGAGTTACATCATCAATAAATATTAGCGAGTCTGTTCCAGAAGCAGTCATGCAAGCCCAAGCCATGACACTACCGCCACCATGCTTAACCAACAAGTTTGCATGTTTTGAATTATAAGCAGATTCTCCCTATACATTTTTGCCTTTCCATCACTTTGGCAGAGGTTAATCTTGGCTCCAGAGGTTTTGTGGCTCATCTCTGTAATTCTTTGTGAATTCCAAACTGGCTCTCTTATTTTTACTGCTTATGAGTGATTTGCATCTTGTGGTTTGGTCTTTATATTTCTGCTCTCCAAGTCTTCTTCAAAAGGTGGATTATGATAATTTCACCTCTGCCCTGTGGAGGTTGTTGGTGATGTCACTGACTGCTGTTTTGGGGGGTTTTCTTAACAGTTTTCACGAAGTTTGTTTGATGTCTAGTTGTTTTTACACGTTCTTTTTCAGGATTTTTCAAATTGTTGTATTGGCTTTTCCTCATAATTGTGCAATAACTCGGCTCGATTATCCCACTTTTTTCAGGTGCACAACAGCTTGCTTTTCTCATATAGACAGCTCTCTGGTCTCATGTAGGTTTATACTTTTTAACAACAAATTGAGTCCTTAAAGAAAAAAAATAAACCAAGTGTAGACTTTCAGAGCTGTAGGTCAGTCAGGTTTGTGGGAAATTTTAGTATTTGCAGGGAAGTTTAGTTTGGTTTCTGAAAACATTTCACACACAACATGGAAGTAGATTACAAGCAAGGCCACTAAAATGTCCAACTTCGAGAATCACTACTAAAGCACACATTGACCTCACATTTCAACTTATGAACCATAAGTAAAGAAGGCCGCCAGCCACCAGCCAACACAGATCACAAATAATAAGCAATAAGATGCTGTGGAGTTTTTTTCAATAATGTAAACTCAACAGGCTTTAAGGAGTCATGGTTGATTCTGCTCTAGTGGCAGATGTGTTATTCAAGCACCAGGTGATAATGACACTTTGTAGTGTTAACTAACAGATTTTAATACTTTTTCTGCTGTAAAATTCAGCTTTAGATTGACCTACCATCTGCCAAAACATAGGACAAGCTGGTCAAGTTGACAGAAAAAAAACATTTGCGTTTGTCACTACTAATACAACACCATTGAAAGTTGTTTCAAGGAAAAAAAAACACAGCAGCAAGGCACAATCTCAAACACATATTAATCAATTTAATCAAGAAAAGGGGACGTTGGAATATAGCAGCCTGTGTTTTGACAGCTGGACAGGCCAAGCTTTAGAGAGTGTTTCAGAATAGTTAGTCGAAAGAACGGCTGTCCTGTTAATGATTGATAACTGCCCAAATTAATACTGATTATTAGATTTATGCTGTTAGAATGATCTGGGTGGTCCTGTTTTCTCTCAAGGCAGAAGCACCAATGCTCCTCGGGTTCCCGTAAAATTCTGCATAACATTCAACCGATGTTTACAGATTACAGTAAGTCACACTGTGTCCATCAGTGAGTCTGTGTGACATTACTGGAAAACTGGACATGTCTTGAACATTTTTGGAAAGTATGGAAAATGTCTTGGCTGATTATGGACTTTTGGAATAACTGGGACTTTGTGCACATGTGAGTTTTCAGTATAATCTTCCTTTAAACTGGAAATACTGTACACATACAAGTGTAGATCGGCAGGACGGTAGGAAAGAGCACTAGCATTAGCTTTGCAATAACATCTTCAATCCAGCAAAATATCATCAAACTTAACTCCACTTGCTTATTCAACTAATCCTGTTTTTTGGTTTTGTTTTTTTTTACCGGATATGGTGTGCAAGATGCAGCAGCTTAAAAAACCTTTACTTATCCCCAAAAGTGATCTAAATTTGAATACTCTGACCTTCATTTTCCAACTCTTGACCAAGACAGTTATCAGGTCTGGACAGGGTTTTGGACTGGTCATTCATTTAAACGAATACATGCTGACTTAATGGATGCTTCCAAATACAGAGAACTCACCACTCGTGCTGCTCGCTCCTGAGATTCACATTTTCTGCAGAACCAGGGACCAGTTGGGACTTGGACAATTCCATAACAAGCTGAAGACCAAAGAGAGAGAATTAGTTTAGAGGACATGAAGGTAAAAAGGTTGTTCGTTTTAAAAACAGCAAAGTGAACACGTGGTTATGATATAAACAGACCAGAATGCTCATGACAAAAATGTTGTTTCACCACGAACACTTTAATCTCATCACTACATCAAGATATACCAGTCACTCAACTGACATTGCTTTATAGCTACAATCTCAAAAGATTAAATGTGACAGTGTTGGAGAGATGTGTAAATATGGTTTATGAGTGATTGATGGTGGAAAAGTGAGCAAGTGACAGACATCAAAATTTCACTACATTCTAGTTTATTGGATAGCAATAAGAATAAACCTTTGTTTTCCAGTTAGAGACAAATAAATGTTGTAATCATCTTTGACCAACACTGACAAACATACAAACATGTAAGTCGCTCTGGATAAGAGCGTCTGCCAAATGTGTAAATGTAATGTAAATGTACATAAACGTACCATATCAGCTGTGCTTCAAACAAAATGACATGCAGGCTACAAACAAATCAGGGAAATGATTATACTCAGTTTAAGCAGTGCAAAATAAGGATTCTAACTTTAACGCAACCTGCTGACACATTCAAATAATATTAACAAATGATAGTTTAGAACCTTTTTTTTCTTGTCATCATCTGATTTGATGTTTGTGCACGAGACATTCCAAGAAATGCACTAAATAAATTTACACCAAAACAAAATAAACTCGGTAAGGTATATTTACATGTACAGCATTTGGCAGACGCCCTTATATCCAGAGCGACTTACATTATCTCATTTTTATACAAATGAGCAATTAAGGGTTAAGGGCCTTGCTCAGGGGCCCAACAGTGGCAACTTGGTGGACGTGGGATCGAACTCACAACCTTATGAATGGTATTTCACCATTTCAAACACATAATAAAGGAATATAGATGGCATTTAAAAGGAGTTGATAGAAAAGTGAAACTTCTGTGGCTTAGAAGTTTATAAGTTTCAAGACTCCAAGGTACCTACATATGATCAAGTGCAATTTGTAAGACCAGATGTAATAAAATATACAAAATTATTACAAAAATTGAGCATTTTTAGTGTGATGATAAGCCTATAACCATGATATTTTAGACTTAAAGAAATTAGGTCATTTAACATGAAAACTTTAACTTACAGCATTCACTTTTATAGCACGTGCACACACGTGACGTTACAGGAAATCAGATAATGTAAAGAGAATAAAACACTTTGATGTTAAAGCGCTGAAAGGGGAAGTGGTGGAAAGAGAGAAATGTGAAAGCAGGCTGAGATATACAGAGCCCAGAATAACTGACCTACTAACCCATCTAGGGATTTATGGATAATAAATAGCTTTATAACAACAGGTCATGGCTTAATTAACAATATAGACAATATCACGTGGCACATCACCTAATATAGCAAAAAAAACAGCCATACAGTTCACTATTATTATTATTATTATTAGTTACATGTCCAGTTTCTATCATGTCAATGTAATTTATTCTACTTTAGCAGCATGATTAGATAAGGATTCAGTGACAATGTTAATAGTGTTACATAATATTTACCCAGAACACTTAAGATCACATTAAGAAATACATTTAATTTACAATTTAATTAGAAAGCTAACTAAATTAGTACACAAACAGCACACATATAGCTTAAAAGCTGGCCAGTGTGCTTGAATATTAAAAAAAACCCTTAACAACTAGTCAAATGGTTACAAGTTACGTCGGTGTCAGTTCTATATCAGTCAATATTTTGTTGCCAAAACATGTGGCAGTATCTTAGACAACATGCATTTTTCCACACGCGTATTCGAACAAGTCCCTCCTACTCCGCTACGATTCGTTATTAACTGCCGGTCCCCTACTCTGTGATTGGTCAAACGTCACTAGATGAACGTTGAACCAATACAAACGAGTCGGCGCGTTTGGACGGAATACGGGTGGAGAAAAAAAAGCAAGCGCCTAGGTAACTAGCTAGCTAGTAAGCTAGCACATTAGCTTAGCATATGGAAATTAACGTATCGAAACACGACACAATCAAAAACACAACTGAACCAAAGTGAAGTTCGTAGGGTCGCTTTAACATTTAAATAGAAGTGTTAAAAACAAAATGGTGATTCAGACCTTGATGCACGGCGACATTACAGCCGTGTCCGTCGCAGTAAACCAGAGGATTCTCGGCCCAGCCTCTCTCATCAGAACAAACACAGCAACCCCCGATCATCTCCTTCATATTAGCGGCCAGATAGTCGCTAAATACCATCTACATACAGAAAGAAAGTCCCCAAACGTTTATATCGAATGTGCGTCACGAATATCTAAAATCCATTTGGATGAAAAGTCCATATTTGATGTCGTCTCGTTCACAGTAGCGTCCGAACGGGTCGCAGAAAAAGGCCAAGAAAAAGGTGAAAACAGACCAATGAAGACGTCTGTATCGAGTCTTTGTCCGTGAATCTGATCCCACGTTCGAGAAAAAGTCAAACTTGTTCGTGTTTACTATCTAAATTTTTGCTATTTTTGTTTTGTTCAACAACACACAAACCCGAAGGCTCTCTGGAAGTAAAAGCGCCATGTGCGCATGCGCATGAGGAGAAGGTCTGATTGGTGGCAGAGACAGCAGGCCTCGAAGTGTAGAAGACCAACATATAATGAATCCTCATCCATAGTCAATCCCCAAACATTTTGTTTTGTTTTGATTAGAATTTAATTATTTATTTACTCGATTTCTGCATTATGATACGCTGTATTTTAGTTTTTATTCATTTTCTTTTACTATCGAAGAGGACAGACATACTGAATTCTCTCTTATTCAATTACTCTATTTATAATATATATAATATATATAATATGTAATTACAATCAACTTTAAATTTTATGTTAAAAATATTGGTCAGTTTTGTTGTTTTTTTTTATTTTACTTTTATTTTACTTTATATTGAAATTAAAATCAACTTTAGATTTTATGTTAAAAATATTGGTCAATTTTGTTGTTTTTTATTTTACTTTATTGTTTTACTTTAGGGGGGCACGGTGGCTTAGTGGTTAGCACGTTCACCTCACACCTCCAGGGTTGGGGGTTCGATTCCCGCCTCCGCCTTGTGTGTGTGGAGTTTGCATGTTCTCCCCGTGCCACGGGGGTTTCCTCCGGGTACTCCGGTTTCCTCCCCCGGTCCAAAGACATGCATGGTAGGTTGATTGGCATCTCTGGAAAATTGTCTGTAGTGTGTGATTGCGTGAGTGTATGAGAGTGTGTGTGTGCCCTGCGATGGGTTGGCACTCCGTCCAGGGTGTATCCTGCCTTGATGCCCAATGACGCCTGAGATAGGCACAGGCTCCCCGTAACCCGAAGTAGTTCGGATAAGCAGTAGAAAATGAGTGAGAGTGAGTGAGTGTAGAACTGGACATACAGAAACATCTTGACACAACAAGGATAACTAAGCTGTTATTGTTTGTTTGATGTAATTATTGCATTATGATAGCCTCTGTTTTAGTTTACTGTTCATTTTAAGTTTTATTTAATCAAACCATGTTTCTCATATCTGTAACTTCAGGTGCACAATATCGTATCACTTTTCTTTTTAGCTCTTTATTAAATAAGGAGGAAAGACTTAAAGTAAGGAGTTACAGCATGAGCTGGAAATTATGTGTGTATGAATTTCAGAAATAGTTGAACAAGAACAAGCACAATTTCTGTTGCAGCCTCTGGGACAACATGACAATGTGAAAACAACAAATTTCATTCTGCAAGTCAGCTGGTGACATTTGTGAAAATTGAACATTCATTCGTTCATTCATCCATCCATCCATCCATCCATCTTTAGTAACTACTTTATCTTAGTTATGGGGACACCGTGGATCCAGTGGATCTTTTCTGGGAACACTGGGTGTGATGTAGACACACCCTGGATGTGCCGCCAGTGCATAGCAGAGTACTATGCATACACACCGTTTCTTACTTTATTAAACCTTGCCAATTTAGCATAGTCAATCCATTTACTGTCATGTTTTTGGGAAGTAGGAGTAAACCCACTTGGACACAAGAAGAACATTTGAAAGTCCACACAGATCATAAATCTTGAATAAAAAAGTAATGAATAAAAAAGAACGTGAGACGTTACTACATGGTATATTAAAACTGGTTCATGACATGTCCATACGGTACAATGCATCATAATTAAACAGCTTGACTTAAATAGGAACTTCTAAAGAGAAGTAAAATCAAAATAATGGCTTGTAGCTTTAAAAGGTTGAACATACATTTTTAATATATGTCTCCAGAAGTGACTGTTTTGTCCATCATGTTTTTAAAAATTTTATAGGATTAAATAGCATTATGGGATTGCCTCAGACAAGGCTGTAGTCAATTCTCTTTCCAATCTGTCTAAAATAAGGAACCTGATAAGATAGCTCCATATGACAGTACAAACCAGAATACTGCAGATACTATTGAAAATTCACATTTTCATTAAATTGAACAAATTAGTGATTGCCAATCCTGCTCCTTGACATACAGCTTCCTACAGTATTCAGTTTCAGTTGGGATTATTCCGTATTGAGTAGACTGATAATCTGGAGGAGATAAGTTTGTTTTTCAGGATTTTTTTTGGAAAACAATTCCAGACAACATTGTGAAATAGCTGTGTTTAGGCACATAGGGGTCATTTATGCCAATGACAATTATATATAGTAACTCAGCATTCACATTTATGTTTTTCATGACCAAAATAAATACAACTAAAATAAATATACTGCTTGTCTGGAATTCCAAGTAAAGTTTGAAAATGTAGTCTGGTCCATATTATGCCTATTTGTTTATCAGGCATATTATGGATACAGCCGGTTTCACATCACTGTCATTCCTTGGTGGTAATGTTGGCCCAAAAAGAGCCTTAAGCATGACCATCCCTGGGCCACCACTCATTTGCTGTAGTAAATCTCAATGAACAGGCCTGGCACTGGTCTACCTAAACTAACCTGCTATTAAAATAAATGAAGGGATCTACACCAAGATTCTTCCCCCTAAAATGATGGGTTGATGGGAGTTAAACCTAGTGGGTCATTTTAAAGTATTGTGAACAGACGGCTTTATGAATCCTTTCCTGGCAAAAATAAATAACTTTTGGAAATAACGATAAGGGCACAATGCAGCAGAGGCATCATGAGTCAGTTAAACACTAACCAAGATCATTATCATAATATTCTAATGTTTGTGTTTAAATATTTTTATTTTTAATTTTACACAATGATATACAGTATTTTGCAAGCATACATTTCAAGTTATTTAAACAAAAATATAAAACTTTGCAAAAAGGATGAAATGAAGTGAACGCATAAGAGTAATAGCAATACCAATTTAAAACAAATACAAAATGTATATAAAATAAGCATGAAAAATGCTAAAACTATCCAGAACTCAACCCAGCAAAAACT
This sequence comes from Tachysurus vachellii, assembly GCF_030014155.1. NCBI lineage: Eukaryota > Metazoa > Chordata > Actinopteri > Siluriformes > Bagridae > Tachysurus > Tachysurus vachellii. The sequence continues at coordinate 6,585,889 of NC_083484.1, read as the reverse complement.
AAAAAAGGACCAGATCTAGTCAAACAAATTTGTTATTTAGAATGTTTAACATAAAGTGTTCACTGATAACAAAGTGCATTACTGAAATGTTAAATCGAAGTGTAGTACAGGAAGCCCTTCATACCACTCGCTATCAGACTATACAACTCATCTTCACATTCCTCCACACTCTCACTCACTCACTCATTTTCTACCGCTTATCCGAACTACCTCGGGTCACGGGGAGCCTGTGCCTATCTCAGGCATCATTGGGCATCAAGGCAGGATACACCCTGGACGGAGTGCCAACCCGTCGCAGGGCACACACACACTCTCAGTCACTCACGCAATCACACACTACGGACAATTTTCCAGAGATGTCAATCAACCTACCATGCATGTCTTTGGACCGGGGAGGAAACTGGAGTACCCGGAGGAAACCCCCGAGGCACGGGGAGAACATGCAATCTCCATACACACAAGGCGGAGGCGGGAATCGAACCCCGACCCTGGAGGTGTGAGGCGAACGTGCTAACCACTTAGCCATCTGGGGTAAAGACAGGTATTCTGTCTTTATCCCAGATTCAGATTTGCTAATCGATCCCCAGCCTTGACCAGCAAATAAAGGTGCCAAGTCTTTCACAAATGGCCCTTTTTAATACCTGGTCAGATAAAGCAAAAGCTCTTTCTCCTGGCATCTGAAATAACATTAATTATCTAGACAAGAAAACTATAAATTGTTCAAAAACTTAATATGTTAATTAACATATTAGCTTGCTAACAAGCTTGCTGATAACTACATTTAGTAGACATTCAGTGTATCTTTAGTGCTTTTAGAACACCCACACACACACACACACACACACACACACACACACACACACACACACATATATATGTGTGTGTGTGTGTGTGTGTGTGTGTGTTTTGCTGCAATGTTTGAAAAAACACCACTACAGATGTTTCTTTTTTTCCTACACTGTTCCCAGTTAGTTAAACATTTCTCTTAAATGTGTGCAGGAACATTGTAAAAATGTTTAAAAACATGATGTATTTTCTCAACCAACAACTGAAAGTTGCTAGGATCTCATCATTCATAAACTTTTTGATGGAAATTTATCTACAAATCCACCCCCACCCCAAAAAAGAATAATAAAGGAAGCATATGTTTTGTTTGGGACAAAGACATTTACAGAACGACTTTTTGTTTATAAGAAAGTTTTAGTAACATTAAGATATGCTTTAATTTTTTTTTAATTTGCTTTATTCGGATGATTTAAATTTGTTGCATTTTTATAGACATTATTCAAACCTGAACATAACAGTAATCTATGTAGGTTTTGTATGCATAAACATCAACCCTGCCTTCTAGTGAATACCAGACCAGTTTGCTGGCTTGTGTGTGTTCTGTCTGATAGACACTGTGGGTGTTTTCTGTGTGGGATTGTTTTAAATTGGGGGTTTATTTTAAAGTGTGGGTTGATGCTCATCCTGTGTACTTAATGTCCAAACCCTGTTATTGTAGTAGCAATAGTAGTAATTATTTTTGCTCCACAAAATTATAAGCCAAAATGTCTGGTTGCTCTAACACAGTGCTTGCTATGCTGTTCTACCAAATAATGTCTACAGAATATGTTGTGGTGTATTTTGAAAAATATACTGTACAAAATTATCTAAAATAATATTACCATTAATATGGGGCAGCTATAGATCCATGAATACAATTTTCTTTTTTCCCCACAATGGGAAAAGGGAATGTTGTCTTCAGTTTAGTGACATGTGACTGAGATCAGATGCTTAAGCTTGACCCATAGGTGCTGGTTGTATTCTTCATTTTTTTATGTATATTACAGTGTCTAAAGTAAATAAAGCTTTAATTGAGGCCATTCAGGCTCACCATAAGGACAGCACTTAGAACACGGACTTTAATAGACTTGTCTGAAAATACTCATCTGCATTTATATAATTCTAGATTTTCTATATCATCTTCGCTTTCCTACCTGTACAGTTAAAATTTATTGCAATTTTTGTTTTTTAGTCTATTTTGATGACAGACAGTCGAAAAAGTATTTCACTGCATGTTGTCCTGTGTATGTGTAGAATTTGGATTAATACAGCATTTGTGTTCTCGCTATATAATACATCTAAAATCATTATCTGATTTATTCACTCATCTTCTATATCCATTTATTCCTGGTCAGAATCAAAGTGGATTCAGAGGTCAGTTGTGGGCAGAATAGGATGGCAGTCCATCACACAGCACCATGTACAAACATTCAGACATACATAGCCGATCCACCTACAGAAATGTGTTTTGGAAATGGAAAAAAATGTAAAACCCAAAGGAAATCCACTCAAGTAAATATCTGATGTGTAAAGTGTCAACCAAAACGGTCCTTTTCATTTCTAAGTATTTTCAGTCCTGCCACTGGCCTTTATTGCGAGCACAAAGCTATAATGCTCACTGTACTTCACAGATGTGATCTTGAACAAAATTAAATACATTTAAACAAAAGATTGCATGTTTCATATTTAATACGGAAAACAGCTTTACATGGATTACAGTTCATATAGTCACTAAACAGTCTTAATAATGACAATACAATCATTAAAATACAAAGGATAAATCTTTAAGCAGGACTACAATTCAACCAGTTTACATTAAAACTCAAATACCAGATTAAAATAAACCTAGATATTGTAAATTCAAGCCAATTATAAAAAAGATTTTAGTATTTCTTCACTGATCTACATGCACATACCTACCTTCTACTTGTGGTACCTGTACAAAATGATACAGGCATGTACTGCTCTTGGCAACCTTGGGTTGTAAATTATTTCTTGACTGCAGAGAAGAGTCAGGAGGTGTGGGCATGTAGTGCCAGTCTTTATCCGGTGCGCACGAACAGACCAACACATACACCAGCAAATGAGGGTTTTCTACAAATGTCTGGAAACTCCACTTGTTTCCTCATATTTCAACATATTTCCTCATCAAATTTCTTTACACTCCTTCAGAAGCTAATAATAATAATAATAACAACTCTCCAAGTTTACTTTTGGCCTTTCCGAAATGCCTTATGCATTAACACAGAGTGCTGATGTTAGATCTGGTATCAATCCAGGGACCAACTTTTAAGAAGCATTCAGCATTTCTACCAGTTTAGAATTAAAGTTTATCAAAGTTGGGAGTAAAGTATAATGTATGCTTTTACAAATTATAATTCTGGCTTGAAAAGGAGGTTAAGCTCTTTAATAGGGCAGCTTACATCATATAGACATCATCACAAAAATGGGTACTTCCATGACACACTGGACAATCCACAACTGTTCACACACCCGGTCACATACTACAGGCAATTTTGAGATGTCATGCGAGAAAAGGGGACCAGTATGCACACTTATGTTCA